>NC_139578.1:35445658-35498158 GCF_946808225.1 Silurus aristotelis
AGAGAGAGAGACAGAGACAGACACTCACGGGCAGCAGGATGGAGGAGTACTGGGCTGCACTGATCTGAGCTCCATGCTGTTGGAAAGGAAACTCCAGAACCACTTTAGTGAGAATCTGCAGCACCTCCTTCAGGGAGATATTATACGCATACCTGCAAAAGACTCAGTGTTAATCTACCGTTACTATGGAAACAATGACCTGTCAGAACAAGAGCATGGATATCATGGTGGAAGTGCAGGTTCAATCAGCACCATCTGACCAATCACAATCCAGAACTCAGTATCAGCAGCATGCTGGAGAGATACCGTGTATAAAACTCGACATGGGAGAAGAAGGGCTCAGCATGTCTGATCACTCACTTCACAGAGTTTATCTCCAGAACCAGATTGTCACAGCTGATGTTCTCCTCCAGACCTCGCTGCAGAGTTCCGAGAACCTCGTTCTGAAACACTGCACACACACACACACACACACACATAAAAACAATATCTATGAATAAATAACTTACTATCTGGCTATACATTTAACCTTTGCTCACCACAGACACTATGACTACCGCGGTAAACGGTGTGCACTGACATCATAACTACAGCGCGTTTAGAATGTACCGTAATTTCCGGTCTATTAACCGCACACACTGAATTTCAGAAAGATGTGTATTTTAAACATAAATAAGCTGCACCTGTCTATAAGCCGCACCTGTCTATAAGCCGCACCTGTCTATAAGCCGCACCTGTCTATAAGCCGCACCTGTCTATAAGCCGCACCTGTCTATAAGCCGCACCTGTCTATAAGCCGCATGTCTACACTGAAACTAATGAACTTTACACAGGCTTTAATGAAAGTCAGTGTCTGTTACACGGCTCGTCTTCCTCCTTCCTTTCACAACTATTTCTCTCGAGAGTTTATCTTTTGTCATCATCGTGAGTTTAAAAATCACCATCGGTGAATCTTTTCTCCCGATGCAGTGCAGCTCAGAACACAGGTGAAGTGTGTTTTCATGCCCGGTTGTTTTCAGCGTGACGAATGATTCACATTTCCTGTAGACAGTCCGAGTGAGCGGCAGATCAAACCTCAGAGGAACATCATCCATATTTATGATGTGGTGCGGCCCGATTCAGTGGGAGCGCATCTGATTTAATATAAAGAGTTTCATTGGTTCACCTGAATCCGTTCAGCGATTTCATTGGTCTAATGTTCTGGGGTTCAGTTTTTTGTCTTGAAGTTTGTGAAACCGAGAAAAACTCAGGAAAAATCCATAAATGAGCCGCTTCATTGTTTAAGCTGCGGAGTTCAAAGTGTGGGGAAAAAGTAGCGGCTTATAGTCCAGAAAATACGGTAGTTACTGTTCACAAGCTAGCGAGATTTGCCATGAGGACAGAACAACAACACTGACCATCCTGAGCTCTTTAGATCACACTACAAGCGATTTCTGGTTACCATGACAACCTACGTCTCAAACTATAGTTTCCACAGTGTCCTACACCGCAGGCTAACTACACTTGCATAATTCTTAATATGCTACCCGCTGCTAGTACCAACTGCTCACAGTTACTATGACAACCATTCGGTCCCATCGGCCAGTGCGACTCGAAAAACGACTTTCCCGCACGTGCGGCCGAGCCGAGGCAACGGTCTGTTGTCATGGTAACCACGGCAAGTGGTTTGGGACACAGCCAGCATGTCGGTACCTTTAACATCGTCGAGCTCAGGTGACTCCGAGCGACTCCCGGGGTCATGTGACCCCTCACTGGCCTCACTCTCCGTCTCAGTGTCAGGATTGGACTTCAGAACCAGCCCTACACACACACAGATTAGTACACAAACACTAATCACAGAGCTCTCGTATTAAGGGGTGTGTGTGTGTGTGTGTGTGTGTGTGTGTGTTACCCCAGATGCACTGTGTTAGCTCCTCCTCCTCTGCGTCATCAAGGCTGCTGTTCTTCCACAGGTAGCCCTGCCCCTCAGCGCCCACCTCAGCAGGGTTATACGCTAAACACACACACGTCAAATAATGCTCTGACATCTGTCTGTCTGTTTAACCAATCAGAGAACAGCACCAGGTTAGCTCCGCCCCCACATCTCTCCGGCATGGAATACCTTTGTGTTTGGTCTTGTCTTTATGGACACTGACGTCATTATCATCACTCAGGAACTCGTCTTCATCATCGTCCTCCTCCTCCTCGTCTGGGTAATGGAGAGACACAACCGTCCCCTCAGGGAGAGACACGTCTGGCCCCACCACCACCTACACACCGCCAGACAAAGGGCAAAGGTCAGGGGTGGGAGTGATAGGGATACATTGAGAAGAGTGCAGTGTGTGTGTGTGTGTGTGTGTGTGTGTGTGTGTGTGTGTGTTCGCGTGTTCTCACGTTGTAGGCGAGGACACACTGTGGTTTGAGTGAGACTCCGTGCTTCACCTCCACACCGTCACAGATCACAGACTGACGCACCGTCACACCGTCACCGATACGAACACTGTTCCAGATAAACGCTCTGTCCAACACCACACCGTCTCCTAGGAAAAACACACACAAACACACATCAGAGTGCAACACCGGACAGTGGGCATGTCTTAAGTGAAAGTGAAACAGGAAGTGTTACCAATGAGACAGTTGGCCCCGATCACAGTGTTTGATAGGCTGCAGTTAGCGCCGATCACAGTGTTTCGTCCAATCAGAACGTTCTCCTCCATCAGGCTGCCGTGTCCCAGGCCGACACCTACTTCCCTGTAAACGTTGTGGCGTGAGTGCGTGCAGCTCCGCCCCTCCTCGTCTGAGAAGTTCGCCTCAGGGGTGATGGGATACGCCCAGCGGCCAATCAGATCGCAGGACACTGAATCGTACATGTGCAGGTTGGACACGCGAGCGCCGTAGCCGTCTTTACTCACGTACATGTGGATCTGATTCCCCAAAATCTAACAGAAAACAGGAAGTAACTTTCAGCACAGTGTGTGTGGGGAAGTGTGTGTGTGTGTGTGTGTGTGTGTGTGTGTGTGTGTTCTGACCTCCTCGTTGACCAGAATGCCCCGTACAAAGTCGTTCCTGGTCTGATAGTCAAAGTTATCAGTGAAGAGTTCAGCCACCTGAGGAACAGCCCAGAATATTCCACTTACACATTCTTACAGCTGCAGAGTGTGTGTGTGTGTGTGTGTGTGTGTGAGAGAGAGAAGAGTAAACACACCTGTGGGGAACAGATGCTGATGTGACAGTCCAGCAGATCATGACGGATATCAAACTCCTCACTGCCACTGTGGAAAATATTCTGTAACAAACACGTCTCATTAACGCCATGCACACCATCTTCATCATCATCATCATCATCATCATCAACCCACCCACTGTCATTATAATTACCAACCCCACCATCATGATCCTCAACATCACCACCAGCACCATCACCACCACCCCTACCATAAACACCATCATCACCACCACCACCACCATCACAATATCCACCAGCATCACCACCATCATCATCATCCCCCCCCCCCACCTACCGTAATCATCACCACCACAACCATCACCACCATCATCATCACCTCCACCAACCATAATCATCATCACCAACACCATAACCACCAGCATCAACACCATCACAATCACCACTAACACCCCACCTACTGCCATTACCACCACCACTACCATCACAATCATCACTACTACCACCGTCCTCATCACATCAGCATCACCACCACTATCATCAGCATCACCACCACTATCATCAGCATCACCATCATCACTGTGGGCGTGTCCCAAACCCCATGGCTTCTAAGCAGGTTGTGTGGTTACCATGGGGAAGTGGATCTTGTTGAGTCCCTGTGTTTTCTGATAGTGAAGAACTCGATTACTCTTGGTATCTACAGCGACGATGACATCATCCTCATCACAGCGAGTTCGGTTTCCAGGAGACGACTCTCGAAAAATCATCGTCATCACTGAGATGTTCTTCTCCTGATTACGCCTCAATCTGGGGAGAGGGAGGAGGAGGGAGGGACAGAGAGATGGATAAAATGAGAGAGAAAAAAGACAAAGGGAATAAGAGAGAGAGAGAGAGAGAGAGATAGAATGTTTATAAATAAAAAACAGACCATACTATAGACCTAAGACACACACACACACACACACACACTTGTGCTGCTGCAGGGCGGGGGACAGGTCGATGTTGGACACCACGTCTCCGTACACCAGGATGAAGTCTGAGCGGACGAGGGTTTTGGTGTCCACGTCCCTCAGCACGTCTCCCAGAGAGCGGTACAGCTCCGACGTGATGATGTGGACCGTGTTCGGAGAGCTGGGACGACACCACTTCGACTTCCTGTACACACACACACACACACACACACACGTCTCAGTACTCTGTGTGTGTGTGTGTGTGTGTGTGTGTGTGTGTGTGTGTGTGTGTGTGAGAAAGAAACAGAGTAAATGCAGGGCCTCACAGCAGATGAGCCTTTATCTTGTTGGACATCCAGCAGCAGAAGATGAAGGTCTCCTGTACACCTGTAGACGTCAGGAACTCCAGAGTGTAGTCGATCATGGAGACGTTGGCCAGGGGTAGGAGAGCCTGAGAGAGAGAGAGAGAGAGAGAGAGAGAGAGAGAGAGAGAGAGAGAGAGAGAGAGAGAGAGAGAGAGAGAGAGAGACACGCGATGTTTACAGTGTGTTAGTCCTGATCAGGGGGCGGGGCGCTGATCAGTCACGTGACTACCACGTGTACCTGCAGCAGCTCTCAGTATTTACAGGTGTTACATCAGACATGTGAAACACGCTGGGGCTGGTTCCTCGCTCTGATTGGTCAGCTGGTCCCCAGGGGCGGGGCCTGTGCGGTACCACAGAGAGTCAGAGCGGGTGGAGGAGAGTGAGTTAGTTAGCCTAGCCTAGCCTAGCCTAGCCTAGCCTAGCCTAGCCCGGGGATGAGGCGGATATAAACTCACCCGGGGCTGGTCTTTAGTGATGGGGAAGAATCTTCGGTTGAAGCTGTCGGCCACCAGCACGGCCTGAAGCGGCTGTTCCTCCTCATCCTGCTCCCCGGAGCCGCTCTTTCTCCCCACACGGTTCTGCAGCTTCCCCGCTTTCGCCGCCATGATGCTTCTGACGTCAGAGCGCGCTACGGGCCGCCAACGAGGACAGAAAGCCGCGCGCGCCCCAAAGCATTCCACGCGCAGCTGTAATGTGTGTGTGACCTTCTCCAGATCTCTACACCAATCCTGAGTTCTGCAGCAGTTCCTCTGACTCTGACCTCTGAACCTCATGGCTTGTGGTTTGCTCTGATCTGCATTGTCAGCTGTGAGGCCTTCTGTAGAGAGCTGTGTGTCTTTAACCATGTCCAATCAATAACCTTTTCCACAGGTGTGTTTTCCACAATGTGTAGAAACATCTCAGCAATGATCAAGAGAAAAGGGAAGCACCTGAGATCATTGAACATTTAGATGCTCTGACATGATGGAGTTGATGTCCAATCTAAACTGAATTTATTGTTTAGTTGCTCCTGGTTCCACAACTCCAACAGTCTGTGTAAAGAACATCACTCATAATCACACACTCTGGGGCTCATGGTATTTCTCACTCCACAGTGTTTGTAGTGTGTTTTTATGATTTATAATCACTCTTGGTATCACTCAAATCTTGATGAGTTTGGTTTTTATTGTCCATCATTATATATATTTTCTTCTTCTTCTTTCGGCTTCTCCCATTAGGGGTCTCCACAGCGGATCATCCGTCTCCATCCCCCCCTGTCCTCTACATCTGCCTCTTTCACACCAACTACCTGCATGTCTTCACCACATCCATAAACCTCCTCATTGGTCTTCCTCTTTTCCTCCTTCCTGGTGTCTCCATCCTCAGCATTCTCCTACTGATATACCCCATGTTCCTCCTCTGCACATGTCCAAACCATCTCAATCTCACCTCCCTCACCTTGTCTCCAAAACGTCCTACATGCACTGTCCCTCTAATAAACTCATTTCTAATCCTGTCTATCGTCGTCACTCCCAACGAACATCTCAACATCTTCAGCTCTGCTACCTCCAGCTCCACGGCACTAAGAGTGACCTGACTTGTGCAACACCGATGACTGGATTAGAAATACACACTAAATATAATATAAAGTAAAAACAGGACACGGCTGATCTGCTAACAGCTCAGGATGTTTATTAAAGTGCTGATTGAAAAAATAAAACAGGAAAAAAAGTAAAAAAAAAAAAGGCACAGGATGTGGAGTCTCAGATGGATCAGAACCACGAGGAAGGAGAACTCTTCACGGTTCTCCATCCCAATAACTTCACTCAGCCCTTACACACTCGGTGTGGAGGAATATTAGAACACGACAGCAGCCGAGATCCCGTTAATACAACAATGCTCCACTCCAGGTTCTAATATTACTCAATACTTCAATTATTATCCAGAACCTCCTCAGAACCTTCTGAGATGCAACAGGTTCAATTCATTCACATGTTCACAGTTCAACACAGAAATTAACATTAATATGAATAAATACGACTAATGAAACCGAGAGAATGCTTTTTACACCATGACTTTCAGCTTCAATATCCACTTGAGCACATCTCCAGAACTTCACCTGTAATCAGTCTCCACCCTTTAAACCCTGTAAACTCAAACTAAGAACAATCTAGGGTTAGAAAAAGATGGGGTTCCCCAAGGTTCCTTGGATTGTGAAGGGTTCAGCAAAAGCTTCTCCTTCAGGATATCAGGTGCTTCTTGGATGGTTTAATTGGTTGTACTCTGAAGGCTGTGTGTTCTGGTTTTCTTCAATCAGTTTCTCTGCTTGCTAAAGTGTATCTTTTTATTTAGTTCTTTCTTTAACATTTCAAGAACCCTTTATGTTTTTTATTTTATTTTATGTTCCTTTCAAATCACATTGATCTGGACCCACCAGTGAACATCAGGATGAGAGTCTGGACAGATAGATAATAGTTAGACATGGGCGTGGCTGACCCACTCCCCTGCCAGTGTAGTACACAGTATATAACAAAGCGGTTATTTCAGTGACATGTACAGAGCACCAGTGCATTGTGGGATATTAAAGCTGTAAAGTTCACATTCATATACATTCAGTGACGTAAATAACAGACTGTAACTGAAATATCTACATGTTTCTCTCCACTATTCTTCTGTTAGCAGTAAAAACTTTACACAAATGAAGTCTATAAAATGGTGTTTAAACACGTGTGCTTCAGGAGTAAATACACAAACCAGCCGATATCCATCAACACACACAGGCTTGAAACACAACTACACAATTCAAGGACCTGTAACAGTGTAGGGGGAAAAATACAGTACCTCTTATCCTAAAGGGGGCGCTGCATGATTCAATCAATCATGGAATTTAATCGTGTGCTCGAGAGAGAGAGAGAGAGAGAGAGAGAGATATGTATTACAGCGCCCTCTTGTGTGTGTTTCAGGCCTTTAGTATGTTATATTACACACAGGATGTTATTGTTCTAAAATGTCATGCAGTGTTTAGAGCAACTACAGAAATGTCTTAAAGTGTGCACATATCTGATTATTTACACGATTAAAATACTTTATTACATACATCACATATAACCACACCCACATCAACCAGCTGACCAATCAGCATCGAGAATGAGCTAGTGTCACGTCACACCTCCATCAACCAGCTGACCAATCAGCATCGAGAATGAGCTAGTGTCACGTCACACCTCCATCAACCAGCTGACCAATCAGCATCGAGTATGAGCTAGTGTCACGTCACACCCCATCAGCCAGCTGACCAATCAGCATCGAGAATGAGCTAGTGTCACGTCACACCTCCATCAGCCAGCTGACCAATCAGCATCGAGAATGAGCTAGTGTCACGTCACACCTCCATCAGCCAGCTGACCAATCAGCATCGAGAATGAGCTAGTGTCACGTCACACCTCCATCAGCCAGCTGACCAATCAGCATCGAGAATGAGCTAGTGTCACGTCACACCTCCATCAGCCAGCTGACCAATCAGCATCGAGAATGAGCTAGTGTCACGTCACACCTCCATCAGCCAGCTGACCAATCAGCATCGAGAATGAGCTAGTGTCACGTCACACCCCATCAGCCAGCTGACCAATCAGCATCGAGAATGAGCTAGTGTCACGTCACACCTCCATCAGCCAGCTGACCAATCAGCATCGAGAATGAGCTAGTGTCACGTCACACCTCCATCAGCCAGCTGACCAATCAGCATCGAGAATGAGCTAGTGTCACGTCACACCTCCATCAGCCAGCTGACTAATCGACCTTAATGTAGCATCACATTACATCACATCCTATTTCCATCAACCAGCTGATCAATCAGCATTGAGCATGTCACATTACATCAAACCCAATCAAACAGCTGACCAATCAGCATCAAGCTTTAGTTTGCGTCACACGTTTTTGGGACGAAATATCAGAATAAAAGATAAACACTGGTTATTATATGAAAGAGATACTGTTTATCTACAGTGTGTGTGTGTGTGTGTGTGTGTGTGTTACAGTGAAAGGCATTAATAACTCCGGAAGACTCGGGATATAATGAAGGAGGAGGATGGGCTGTTACTCCTCACGGTACTAAGGATGGAGATCATGGCTTTAAAATCAGTTTCCCACAACAGGAACGTCTCAGTCAGGAGGACATTTGAGGAATTTCTAAAAGTGTAATAAAAGATCAGGAGATTTACAGGATGCAGAAGATCAGGTTTATATCCTGGTATCATGCGTGTTTAATAAATACTGTGTAGTTATGCAGGTTATGTGTCTCAGACAAGCACCTTTAAGGAAACCTGATCATGTGACCCAAAACGGTCTCTGATGCACCTTTAGTGAGTCCTGAATGAACACTTACAGGATAAGTGCAGGAGACGAGTGTCCTTCACATGAGCACAACAAACCCCTCTGTAGAGAACACCAAAGGGCACAAAAGTGGGTGGAGTCAATGCAAATTCATTCATTCATTAATCTCCTATATTGATGATATTTTTTAAGGATTGTATTTAGTCATCAATGTTCCTCACCATGCTTCCTTACAGGAAATTACATCATTATTTTCTGAAGCCTCTCAAGTGATAGATTACTTATAGTAATAATTTTTTTTTTTACTTAAAACGCATGAACGCAGATTGTATATTTTTTTATAGAATCTAAAAAAAAAAGCACCTCAGGAAAAGATACTGTGTATAAAATAGTACCACTGAAGGGCAGATCATAAATTAAATTACCAATATTGACAAATAAAACATCTGCACAGAGAGTATCAGTGCCCCCCTGTGGCCATCCGCTCTACACCCGCGGTGTGTCCACCCCCTTTCGATCATTTTTTTCTGATTTGTTTAAGATGAGTGTAAGGAAAAGTGAACGAGTGTAGATTAAAGACGGTCCCAGACTGTAGCCATGTTGTAGTACACATTCGATTATCACATTCTGTTATCAAAGTAAAGCTTGTTTTTGTTAGCAGTGTTTTATATCCATCCAACAGTAGTGTTCTGGCAGTGGTGCACTAACACAAACTAGCTAAGTACTAGTGCTTACTCTTATTTTAGCACATATCCAGCTGTGTCCGTTGTTGTGTACAGTATATAGTTGTATGTATCACATATCCAGCTGTGTCGTCGCTGTGTAGGTTGTATAGTTGTGTGTTAGCACATATCCAGCTGTGTCCGTTGTTGTGTACGGTGTATAGTTGTGTGTTAGCACATATCCAGCTGTGTCCGTTGTTGTGTACGGTGTATAGTTGTGTGTTAGCACATATCCAGCTGTGTCCGTTGTTGTGTACGGTGTATAGTTGTGTGTTAGCACATATCCAGCTGTGTCCGTTGTTGTGTACGGTGTATAGTTGTGTGTTAGCACATATCCAGCTGTGTCCGTTGTTGTGTACGGTGAATAGTTGTGTGTTAGCACATATCCAGCTGTGTCCGTTGTTGTGTACCGTGTATAGTTGTGTGTTAGCACATATCCAGCTGTGTCCGTTGTTGTGTACGGTGTATAGCTGTGTGTTAGCACATATCCAGCTGTGTCCGTTGTTGTGTACGGTGTATAGCTGTGTGTTAGCACATATCCAGCTGTGTCCGTTGTTGTGTAGGTTGTATAGAGGTGTGTTAGTACATATCCAGCTGTGTCGGTTGCTGTGTAGGTTGTATAGCGGTGTGTTAGCACATATCCAGCTGTGTCGGTTGCTGTGCAGGTTGTATAGATGAGTGTTAGCACATATCCAGCTGTGTCGGTTGCTGTGCAGGTTGTATAGATGAGTGTTAGCACATATCCAGCTGTGTCGGTTGCTGTGCAGGTTGTATAGATGAGTGTTAGCACATATCCAGCTGTGTCGGTCGCTGTGTAGGTTGTATAGATGCGTGTTAGCACATATCCAGCTGTGTCGGTCGCTGTGTAGGTTGTATAGATGTGTGTTAGCACATATCCAGCTGTGTCGGTCGCTGTGTAGGTTGTATAGATGCGTGTTAGCACATACCCAGCTGTGTCGTTGCTGTGTAGGTTGTATAGATGCGTGTTAGCACATACCCAGCTGTGTCGTTGCTGTGTAGGTTGTATAGATGTGTGTTAGCACATATTCAGCTGTGTCGGTCGCTGTGTAGGTTGTATAGATGCGTGTTGGCACATATCCAGCTGTGTCGTTGCTGTGTAGGTTGTATGGATGCGTGTTCGCACATATCCAGCTGTGTCGGTTGCTGTGTAGGTTGTATGGATGCGTGTTGGCACATATCCAGCTGTGTCGTTGCTGTGTAGGTTGTATGGATGCGTGTTCGCACATATCCAGCTGTGTCGTTGCTGTGTAGGTTGTATGGATGCGTGTTCGCACATATCCAGCTGTGTCGGTCGCTGTGTAGGTTGTATAGAGGTGCGTTAGCACATATCCAGCTGTGTCGTTGCTGTGTAGGTTGTATAGATGCGTGTTAGCACATATCCAGCTGTGTCGTTGCTGTGTAGGTTGTATAGATGCGTGTTAGCACATATCCAGCTGTGTCGTTGCTGTGTAGGTTGTATAGATGTGTGTTAGCACATATCCAGCTGTGTCGGTCGCTGTGTAGGTTGTATAGATGCGTGTTAGCACATATCCAGCTGTGTCGATCGCTGTGTAGGTTGTATAGATGCGTGTTAGCACATATCCAGCTGTGTCGGTTGCTGTGCAGGTTGTATAGATGCGTGTTAGCACATATCCAGCTGTGTCGGTTGCTGTGCAGGTTGTATAGATGTGTGTTAGCACATATCCAGCTGTGTCGGTCGCTGTGTAGGTTGTATAGATGCGTGTTAGCACATATCCAGCTGTGTCGGTTGCTGTGCAGGTTGTATAGATGAGTGTTAGCACATATCCAGCTGTGTCGTTGCTGTGTAGGTTGTATAGATGCGTGTTAGCACATATCCAGCTGTGTCGTTGCTGTGTAGGTTGTATAGATGCGTGTTAGCACATATCCAGCTGTGTCGTTGCTGTGTAGGTTGTATAGAGGTGTGTTAGCACATATCCAGCTGTGTCGTTGCTGTGTAGGTTGTATAGATGCGTGTTAGCACATATCCAGCTGTGTCGTTGCTGTGTAGGTTGTATAGAGGTGCGTTAGCACATATCCAGCTGTGTCGTTGCTGTGTAGGTTGTATAGATGCGTGTTAGCACATATCCAGCTGTGTTGTTGCTGTGTAGGTTGTATAGCGGTGTGTTAGCACATATCCAGCTGTGTCGTTGCTGTGTAGGTTGTATAGATGCGTGTTAGCACATATCCAGCTGTGTTGTTGCTGTGTAGGTTGTATAGCGGTGTGTTAGCACATATCCAGCTGTGTCGGTTGCTGTGTAGGTTGTACAGATGTGTGTTAGCACATATCGAGCTGTGTTGTTGCTGTGTAGGTTGTATAGCGGTGTGTTAGCACATATCCAGCTGTGTCGTTGCTGTGTAGGTTGTACAGATGTGTGTTAGCACATATCCAGCTGTGTCGTTGCTGTGTAGGTTGTATAGATGCGTGTTAGCACATATCCAGCTGTGTCGTTGCTGTGTAGGTTGTATAGATGTGTGTTAGCACATATTCAGCTGTGTCGGTCGCTGTGTAGGTTGTATAGATGCGTGTTGGCACATATCCAGCTGTGTCGTTGCTGTGTAGGTTGTATGGATGCGTGTTCGCACATATCCAGCTGTGTCGGTTGCTGTGCAGGTTGTATAGATGAGTGTTAGCACATATCCAGCTGTGTCGGTTGCTGTGCAGGTTGTATAGATGCGTGTTAGCACATATTCAGCTGTGTCGTTGCTGTGTAGGTTGTATAGATGCGTGTTAGCACATATCCAGCTGTGTCGTTGCTGTGTAGGTTGTATAGATGTGTGTTAGCACATATCCAGCTGTGTCGGTCGCTGTGTAGGTTGTATAGATGCGTGTTAGCACATATCCAGCTGTGTCGATCGCTGTGTAGGTTGTATAGATGCGTGTTAGCACATATCCAGCTGTGTCGGTTGCTGTGCAGGTTGTATAGATGCGTGTTAGCACATATCCAGCTGTGTCGGTTGCTGTGCAGGTTGTATAGATGTGTGTTAGCACATATCCAGCTGTGTCGGTCGCTGTGTAGGTTGTATAGATGCGTGTTAGCACATATCCAGCTGTGTCGGTTGCTGTGCAGGTTGTATAGATGAGTGTTAGCACATATCCAGCTGTGTCGTTGCTGTGTAGGTTGTATAGATGCGTGTTAGCACATATCCAGCTGTGTCGTTGCTGTGTAGGTTGTATAGAGGTGTGTTAGCACATATCCAGCTGTGTCGTTGCTGTGTAGGTTGTATAGATGCGTGTTAGCACATATCCAGCTGTGTCGTTGCTGTGTAGGTTGTATAGAGGTGCGTTAGCACATATCCAGCTGTGTCGTTGCTGTGTAGGTTGTATAGATGCGTGTTAGCACATATCCAGCTGTGTCGTTGCTGTGTAGGTTGTATAGATGCGTGTTAGCACATATCCAGCTGTGTTGTTGCTGTGTAGGTTGTATAGCGGTGTGTTAGCACATATCCAGCTGTGTCGTTGCTGTGTAGGTTGTATAGATGCGTGTTAGCACATATCCAGCTGTGTTGTTGCTGTGTAGGTTGTATAGCGGTGTGTTAGCACATATCCAGCTGTGTCGGTTGCTGTGTAGGTTGTACAGATGTGTGTTAGCACATATCCAGCTGTGTTGTTGCTGTGTAGGTTGTATAGCGGTGTGTTAGCACATATCCAGCTGTGTCGTTGCTGTGTAGGTTGTACAGATGTGTGTTAGCACTCGTCCAGCTGCTGGGCGATGAACTCCTGGATGCATTTCCTGTACTGCTCGGAGTGATTGTGAGAATGAAAGCACGGAGTTGGCTGATCCAGTGACTCCCTCATCTCCTCGTTCACCTTCGCCATGCGCAGACTGAGAGACAGAAACAGAGAGAAACAGATTTAGAGAAAAATCATGAACACTAAGATTGAATCTGCTGTAGGTTACTGGGGGAGATGGGATGAAAGTAGGACTGGCTATGGGAGGACAAGTTATAAATGAACAGGCTTTAGAGGGATGGAATAAAGGAGGATGAACTGTATGATAAAGTGATAAAATGATAAAATGGGATAAAGGAGGACAGGTTATAGAAAGATGGACTGCAGGAGAACAGGTTAAAGGATTAGGCAACGGTTAACAACCTGTCTCTGAACGTCAACAAAACTAAAGAGATCGTTGTGGACTTCAGGAGAGCACAGAGCAACCATTCTCCACTGATCATCGATGGATCCTCAGTGGAGATCGTCAAGAGCACCAAACTCCTTGGTGTTCACTTGGAGAATAACCTCACCTGATAACTGAACACCAGCTCCTTTACCAAGAAAGCCCAGCAGCGTCTTTACTTCCTAAGAAGGCTGAGGAAAGCTCATCTCCATCCCCCCCATCCTGACCATGTTCTACAGAGGGACCATTGAGAGCATCCTGAGCAGCTGCATCACTGCATGGTTTGGGAACTGCACCGTCTTGGATCGCAAGACCCTACAGAGGATAGTGAGGACAGCTGAGAAGATCATCAGAGTCTCTCTCCCCTCTATCATGGACATTTACACCACACGCTGCATCGGCAAAGCACACAGCATTGTGGACGACCCCACACACACCTGTCTCACACACACACCTGTCTCACACACACTCTTCACTCTCCTACCATAAGGGAAGCGGTTCTGAAGCATTCGGGCCGCCACATCCAGACTGTAGAACAGTTTCTTTCCTCAAGCCATCAGACTTCTCAACAAAGAATTGAACTGAACTCTCACACACACTCACACACACATACACACAACTGTGTGACTGATCTGCACAATTTCACCGGACTCAACACACACTCCTACTCACTTCGTGGGACTGATCTGCACAAACCGGACTCAACACACATCATACACTGCGCACACCCATCATTCAGTACCACTCACACTAATCATTAACACAAAAATGTTTACATGCCGTTCTTGCACATCTTCCAGGATAACTGCTAACTGTTCTTTTACACAATATTCTGTCCACATATTTTTGACACTGTTCACTTGATCTCTGTTGCTGCTATATGTTTAATTGCACAATATTGTTTACATTTTTCTGCTACTGTGCACCTTATTCTGTTTTGTTAGGACAGGTTTACTGGCGGAGCTATTTTGTGTATTGTGTATTGTGTATTGTCCTGCACTGTCTTGTGTTGTCTTTTTGCACTGTTTGCACCAGTTGCACACATGCACTTTATGTGGCGAGGATCTTTCTACTAGTTCTTGGCCCTGTGTTTTTCTGTTTCTGTGACTGTTGTTTTATGTTGTTGTTTGTAGCACCAGGGTTCTGGAGAAACGTTGTTTCATTTCACTATGTACTGTATCAGCGATATATGGTTAAAATGACAATAAAAGCTTCTTGACTTGACTTGACTAAAGGATGATGGACTGTAGGAGGACAGGTTATAGGATGATGGACTGTAGGAGGACAGGTTATAGGATGATGGACAGGTTATAGGATGATGGACTGTAGATGGACAGGTTATAGGATGATGGACAGGTTATAGGATGATGGACAGGTTATAGGATGATGGAGTGTAGATGGACAGGTTATAGGATGATGGACTGTAGGAGGACAGGTTATAGGATGATGGACAGGTTATAGGATGATGGACAGGTTATAGGATGATGGACTGTAGGAGGACAGGTTATAGGATGATGGACAGGTTATAGGATGATGGAGTGTAGATGGACAGGTTATAGGATGATGGACTGTAGGAGGACAGGTTATAGGATGATGGACAGGTTATAGGATGATGGAGTGTAGATGGACAGGTTGTAGGATGATGGACTGTAGGAGGACAGGTTATAGGATGATGGACAGGTTATAGGATGATGGAGTGTAGATGGACAGGTTGTAGGATGATGGACTGTAGATGGACAGGTTATAGGATGATGGACAGGTTATAGGATGATGGACTGTAGGAGGACAGGTTATAGGATTATGGACAGGTTATAGGATGATGGAGTGTAGATGGACAGGTTATAGGATGATGGACTGTAGGAGGACAGGTTATAGGATGATGGACAGGTTATAGGATGATGGACAGGTTATAGGATGATGGACTGTAGGAGGACAGGTTATAGGATGATGGACAGGTTATAGGATGATGGAGTATAGATGGACAGGTTGTAGGATGATGGACTGTAGGAGGACAGGTTATAGGATGATGGACAGGTTATAGGATGATGGAGTGTAGATGGACAGGTTGTAGGATGATGGACTGTAGGAGGACAGGTTATAGGATGATGGACAGGTTATAGGATGATGGACTTTAGATGAACAGGTTATAGGATGATGGACAGGTTATAGGATGATGGACTGTAGGAGGACAGGTTATAGGATTATGGACAGGTTATAGGATGATGGAGTGTAGATGGACAGGTTATAGGATGATGGACAGGTTATAGGATGATGGAGTGTAGATGGACAGGTTATAGGATGATGGACTGTAGGAGGACAGGTTATAGGATGATGGACAGGTTATAGGATGATGGAGTGTAGATGGACAGGTTATAGGATGATAGACTGCAGGAGGACAGGTTATAGGATGATGGACAGGTTATAGGATGATGGACTGTAGGAGGACAGGTTATAGGATGATGGACAGGTTATAGGATGATGGACAGGTTATAGGATGATGGAGTGTAGATGGACAGGTTATAGGATGATGGACAGGTTATAGGATGATGGAGTGTAGATGGACAGGTTATAGGATGATGGAGTGTAGATGGACAGGTTATAGGATTGTGGACAGGTTATAGGATGATGGACAGGTTATAGGATGATGGACAGGTTATAGGATGATGGACAGGTTATAGAATGATGGACTGTAGATGGACAGGATATAGGATGATGGATAGGTTATAGGATGATGGAGTGTAGGAGGACAGGTTATAGGATGATGGAGTGTAGATGGACAGGTTATAGGATAATGGACAGGTTATAGGATGATGGAGTGTAGATGGACAGGTTATAGGATGATGGACTGTAGGAGGACAGGTTATAGGATGATGGAGTATAGATGGACAGGTTATAGGATGATGGACAGGTTATAGGATGATGGACAGGTTATAGGATGATGGAGTGTAGATGGACAGGTTATAGGATGATGGACAGGTTATAGGATGATGGAGTGTAGATGGACAGGTTATAGGATGATGGACTGGTTATAGGATGATGGACTGTAGGAGGACAGGTTATAGGATGATGGAGTGTAGATGGACAGGTTATAGGATGATGGACTGTAGGAGGACAGGTTATAGGATGATGGACAGGTTATAGGATGATGGAGTGTAGATGGACAGGTTATAGGATGATGGACTGTAGGAGGACAGGTTATAGGATGATGGAGTATACATGGACAGGTTATAGGATGATGGACAGGTTATAGGATGATGGACAGGTTATAGGATGATGGAGTGTAGATGGACAGGTTATAGGATGATGGACAGGTTATAGGATGATGGAGTGTAGATGGACAGGTTATAGGATGATGGACAGGTTATAGGATGATGGACTGTAGATGGACAGGTTATAGGATGATGGACAGGTTATAGGATGATGGACTGTAGGAAGACAGGTTATAGGATGATGGACAGGTTATAGGATGATGGACTGTAGGAGGACAGGTTATAGGATGATGGAGTATACATGGACAGGTTATAGGATGATGGACTGTAGGAGGACAGGTTATAGGATGATGGAGTATAGATGGACAGGTTATAGGATGATGGACAGGTTATAGGATGATGGAGTGTAGATGGACAGGTTATAGGATGATGGACAGGTTATAGGATGATGGACTGTAGGAGGACAGGTTATAGGATTATGGACAGGTTATAGGATGATGGAGTGTAGATGGACAGGTTATAGGATGATGGACTGTAGGAGGACAGGTTATAGGATGATGGACAGGTTATAGGATGATGGACAGGTTATAGGATGATGGACTGTAGGAGGACAGGTTATAGGATGATGGACAGGTTATAGGATGATGGAGTATAGATGGACAGGTTGTAGGATGATGGACTGTAGGAGGACAGGTTATAGGATGATGGACAGGTTATAGGATGATGGAGTGTAGATGGACAGGTTGTAGGATGATGGACTGTAGGAGGACAGGTTATAGGATGATGGACAGGTTATAGGATGATGGACTTTAGATGAACAGGTTATAGGATGATGGACAGGTTATAGGATGATGGACTGTAGGAGGACAGGTTATAGGATTATGGACAGGTTATAGGATGATGGAGTGTAGATGGACAGGTTATAGGATGATGGACAGGTTATAGAATGATGGAGTGTAGATGGACAGGTTATAGGATGATGGAGTGTAGATGGACAGGTTATAGGATGATGGACAGGTTATAGGATTATGGACAGGTTATAGGATGATGGAGTGTAGATGGACAGGTTATAGGATTATGGACAGGTTATAGGATGATGGAGTGTAGATGGACAGGTTATAGGATGATGGAGTGTAGATGGACAGGTTATAGGATGATGGACAGGTTATAGGATGATGGACAGGTTATAGGATGATGGAGTGTAGGAGGACAGGTTATAGGATGATGGACAGGTTATAGGATGATGGAGTGTAGATGGACAGGTTATAGGATGATGGACTGTAGGAGGACAGGTTATAGGATGATGGACAGGTTATAGGATGATGGAGTGTAGATGGACAGGTTATAGGATGATAGACTGCAGGAGGACAGGTTATAGGATGATGGAGTGTAGATGGACAGGTTATAGGATGATGGACAGGTTATAGGATGATGGAGTGTAGATGGACAGGTTATAGGATGATGGAGTGTAGATGGACAGGTTATAGGATTGTGGACAGGTTATAGGATGATGGACAGGTTATAGGATGATGGACAGGTTATAGGATGATGGACAGGTTATAGAATGATGGACTGTAGATGGACAGGATATAGGATGATGGATAGGTTATAGGATGATGGAGTGTAGGAGGACAGGTTATAGGATGATGGAGTGTAGATGGACAGGTTATAGGATAATGGACAGGTTATAGGATGATGGAGTGTAGATGGACAGGTTATAGGATGATGGACTGTAGGAGGACAGGTTATAGGATGATGGAGTATAGATGGACAGGTTATAGGATGATGGACAGGTTATAGGATGATGGACAGGTTATAGGATGATGGAGTGTAGATGGACAGGTTATAGGATGATGGACAGGTTATAGGATGATGAATTGTGTAGATGGACAGGTTATAGGATGATGGACTGGTTATAGGATGATGGACTGTAGGAGGACAGGTTATAGGATGATGGAGTGTAGATGGACAGGTTATAGGATGATGGACTGTAGGAGGACAGGTTATAGGATGATGGACAGGTTATAGGATGATGGAGTGTAGATGGACAGGTTATAGGATGATGGACTGTAGGAGGACAGGTTATAGGATGATGGAGTATACATGGACAGGTTATAGGATGATGGACAGGTTATAGGATGATGGACAGGTTATAGGATGATGGAGTGTAGATGGACAGGTTATAGGATGATGGACAGGTTATAGGATGATGGACTGTAGATGGACAGGTTATAGGATGATGGACAGGTTATAGGATGATGGACTGTAGGAAGACAGGTTATAGGATGATGGACAGGTTATAGGATGATGGAGTGTAGATGGACAGGTTATAGGATGATGGACTGTAGGAGGACAGGTTATAGGATGATGGAGTATACATGGACAGGTTATAGGATGATGGACTGTAGGAGGACAGGTTATAGGATGATGGAGTATAGATGGACAGGTTATAGGATGATGGACAGGTTATAGGATGATGGAGTGTAGATGGACAGGTTATAGGATGATGGACTGTAGGAGGACAGGTTATAGGATGATGGAGTATAGATGGACAGGTTATAGGATGATGGACAGGTTATAGGATGATGGAGTGTAGATGGACAGGTTATAGGATGATGGAGTGTAGATGGACAGGTTATAGGATGATGGACTGTAGGAGGACAGGTTATAGGATGATGGACAGGTTATAGGATGATGGAGTGTAGATGGACAGGTTATAGGATGATGGACTGTAGGAGGACAGGTTATAGGATGATGGACAGGTTATAGGATGATGGAGTGTAGATGGACAGGTTATAGGATGATGGACAGGTTATAGGATGATGGACAGGTTATAGGATGATGGAGTGTAGATGGACAGGTTATAGGATGATGGACTGTAGGAGGACAGGTTATAGGATGATGGACAGGTTATAGGATGATGGACTGTAGGAGGACAGGTTATAGGATGATGGACAGGTTATAGGATGATGGACTGCAGGAGGACAGGTTATAGGATGATGGAGTGTAGATGGACAGGTTATTGGATGATAGAGTGTAGATGGACAGGTTATAGGATGATGGACAGGTTATTGGATGATGGAGTGTAGATGGACAGGTTATAGGATGATGGAGTGTAGATGGACAGGTTATAGGATGATGGACAGGTTATAGGATGATGGACTGTAGATGGACAGGTTATAGGATGATGGACAGGTTATAGGATGATGGAGTGTAGGAGGACAGGTTATAGGATGATGGACTGTAGATAGACAGGTTATAGGATGATGGACAGGTTATAGGATGATGGACTGTAGATGGACAGGTTATAGGATGATGGACAGGTTATAGGATGATGGAGTGTAGATGGACAGGTTATAGGATGATGGACAGGTTATAGGATGATGGAGTATAGATGGACAGGTTATAGGATGATGGACTGTAGGAGGACAGGTTATAGGATGATGGACAGGTTATAGGATGATGGAGTGTAGATGGACAGGTTATAGGATGATGGACTGCAGGAGGACAGGTTATAGGATGATGGAGTCTAGATGGACAGGTTATAGGATGATGGAGTGTAGATGGGCAGGTTATAGGATGATGGAGTGTAGATGGACAGGTTATAGGATGATGGACAGGTTATAGGATGATGGAGTATAGATGGACAGGTTATAGGATGATGGACTGTAGGAGGACAGGTTATAGGATGATGGACAGGTTATAGGATGATGGAGTGTAGATGGACAGGTTATAGGATGATGGACTGTAGGAGGACAGGTTATAGGATGATGGACAGGTTATAGGATGATGGACTGTAGGAGGACAGGTTATAGGATGATGGACAGGTTATAGGATGATGGAGTGTAGATGGACAGGTTATAGGATGATGGACTGTAGGAGGACAGGTTATAGGATGATGGACAGGTTATAGGATGATGGAGTGTAGATGGACAGGTTATAGGATAATGGAGTATAGATGGACAGGTTATAGGATGATGGATGATGGACAGGTTATAGGATGATGGACAGGTTATAGGATGATGGACTGTAGATGGACAGGTTATAGGATGATGGAGTGTAGATGGACAGGTTATAGGATGATGGACTGTAGGAGGACAGGTTATAGGATGATGGACAGGATATAGGATGATGGAGTGTAGATGGACAGGTTATAGGATGATGGACTGTAGGAGGACAGGTTATAGGATGATGGAGTATACATGGACAGGTTATAGGATGATGGACTGTAGGAGGACAGGTTATAGGATGATGGAGTATAGATGGACAGGTTATAGGATGATGGACAGGTTATAGAATGATGGACTGTAGATGGACAGGGTTTAGGATGATGGACTGTAGGAGGACAGGTTATAGGATGATGGACAGGTTATAGGATGATGGAGTGTAGATGGACAGGTTATAGGATGATGGACTGTAGGAGGACAGGTTATAGGATGATGGAGTGTAGGAGGACAGGTTATAGGATGATGGAGTATACATGGACAGGTTATAGGATGATGGACTGTAGGAGGACAGGTTATAGGATGATGGAGTATACATGGACAGGTTATAGGATGATGGACAGGTTATAGGATGATGGACAGGTTATAGGATGAAGGACAGGTTATAGGATGATGGACTGTAGGAGGACAGGTTATAGAATGATGGACAGGTTATAGGATGATGGAGTGTAGATGGACAGGTTATAGGATGATGGACTGCAGGAGGACAGGTTATAGGATGATGGAGTGTAGATGGACAGGTTATAGGATGATGGAGTGTAGATGGACAGGTTATAGGATGATGGACTGTAGGAGGACAGGTTATAGGATGATGGACAGGTTATAGGATGATGGAGTGTAGATGGACAGGTTATAGGATGATGGACTGTAGGAGGACAGGTTATAGGATGATGGACAGGTTATAGGATGATGGACAGGTTATAGGATGATGAAGTGTAGATGGACAGGTTATAGGATGATGGACTGTAGGAGGACAGGTTATAGGATGATGGACAGGTTATAGGATGATGGACAGGTTATAGGATGATGGACTGTAGGAGGACAGGTTATAGGATGATGGACAGGTTATAGGATGATGGACAGGTTATAGGATGATGGAGTGTAGATGGACAGGTTATAGGATGATGGACAGGTTATAGGATGATGGACAGGTTATAGGATGATGGAGTGTAGATGGACAGGTTATAGGATGATGGACTGTAGGAGGACAGGTTATAGGATGATGGACAGGTTATAGGATGATGGACAGGTTATAGGATGATGGACTGTAGGAGGACAGGTTATAGGATGATGGACTGCAGGAGGACAGGTTATAGGATGATGGAGTGTAGATGGACAGGTTATTGGATGATGGAGTGTAGATGGACAGGTTATAGGATGATGGACAGGTTATTGGATGATGGAGTGTAGATGGACAGATTATAGGATGATGGACAGGTTATTGGATGATGGAGTGTAGATGGACAGGTTATAGGATGATGGAGTGTAGATGGACAGGTTATAGGATGATGGACTGTAGGAGGACAGGTTATAGGATGATGGACAGGTTATAGGATGATGGAGTGTAGATGGACAGGTTATAGAATGATGGACTGTAGGAGGACAGGTTATAGGATGATGGACAGGTTATAGGATGATGGACAGGTTATAGGATGATGGAGTGTAGATGGACAGGTTATAGGATGATGGACTGTAGGAGGACAGGTTATAGGATGATGGACAGGTTATAGGATGATGGACAGGTTATAGGATGATGGACAGGTTATAGGATGATGGATAGGTTATAGGATGATGGAGTGTAGATGGACAGGTTATAGGATGATGGACTGTAGGAGGACAGGTTATAGGATGATGGACAGGTTATAGGATGATGGACAGGTTATAGGATGATGGAGTGTAGATGGACAGGTTATAGGATGATGGACTGTAGGAGGACAGGTTATAGGATGATGGACAGGTTATAGGATGATGGACAGGTTATAGGATGATGGACTGTAGGAGGACAGGTTATAGGATGATGGACAGGTTATAGGATGATGGAGTGTAGATGGACAGGTTATAGGATGATGGAGTGTAGATGGACAGGTTATAGGATGATGGACTGTAGGAGGACAGGTTATAGGATGATGGACAGGTTATAGGATGATGGAGTGTAGATGGACAGGTTATAGGATGATGGACAGGTTATAGGATGATGGAGTGTAGATGGACAGGTTATAGGATGATGGACTGTAGGAGGACAGGTTATAGGATGATGGACAGGTTATAGGATGATGGACTGTAGGAGGACAGGTTATAGGATGATGGACAGGTTATAGGATGATGGACTGCAGGAGGACAGGTTATAGGATGATGGAGTGTAGATGGACAGGTTATTGGATGATGGAGTGTAGATGGACAGGTTATAGGATGATGGACAGGTTATTGGATGATGGAGTGTAGATGGACAGGTTATAGGATGATGGACAGGTTATTGGATGATGGAGTGTAGATGGACAGGTTATAGGATGATGGACAGGTTATAGGATGATGGACAGGTTATAGGATGATGGAGTGTAGATGGACAGGTTATAGGATGATGGATAGGTTATAGGATGATGGAGTGTAGATGGACAGGTTATAGGATGATGGACAGGTTATAGGATGATGGACAGGTTATAGGATGATGGAGTGTAGATGGACAGGTTATAGGATGATGGAGTGTAGATGGACAGGTTATAGGATGATGGACAGGTGATAGGATGATGGAGTGTAGATGGACAGGTTATAGGATGATGGACAGGTTATAGGATGATGGACAGGTTATAGGATGATGGAGTGTAGATGGACAGGTTATAGGATGATGGACAGGTTATAGGATGATGGAGTGTAGATGGACAGGTTATAGGATGATGGACAGGTTATAGGATGATGGACAGGTTATAGGATGATGGAGTATAGATGGACAGGTTATAGGATGATGGACTGTAGGAGGACTGGTTATAGGATGATGGACAGGTTATAGGATGATGGACAGGTTATAGGATGATGGAGTGTAGATGGACAGGTTATAGGATGATGGACTGCAGGAGGACAGGTTATAGGATGATGGAGTCTAGATGGACAGGTTATAGGATGATGGACAGGTTATAGGATGATGGAGTGTAGATGGACAGGTTATAGGATGATGGACAGGTTATAGGATGATGGAGTCTAGATGGACAGGTTATAGGATGATGGAGTGTAGATGGACAGGTTATAGGATGATGGACAGGTTATAGGATGATGGACAGGTTATAGGATGATGGACTGTAGATGGACAGGTTATAGGATGATGGATAGGTTATAGGATGATGGAGTGTAGGAGGACAGGTTATAGGATGATGGACTGTAGATGGACAGGTTATAGGATGATGGACAGGTTATAGGATGATGGACTGTAGATGGACAGGTTATAGGATGATGGACAGGTTATAGGATGATGGAGTGTAGATGGACAGGTTATAGGATGATGGACAGGTTATAGGATGATGGACTGTAGGAGGACAGGTTATAGGATGATGGACGAGTTATAGGATGATGGAGTGTAGATGGACAGGTTATAGGATGATGGACTGTAGGAGGACAGGTTATAGGATGATGGACTGTAGGAGGACAGGTTATAGGATGATGGACAGGTTATAGGATGATGGAGTGTAGGAGGACAGGTTATAGGATGATGGACGAGTTATAGGATGATGGAGTGTAGATGGACAGGTTATAGGATGATGGAGTGTAGATGGACAGGTTATAGGATGATGGACTGTAGGAGGACAGGTTATAGGATGATGGACAGGTTATAGGATGATGGAGTGTACATGGACAGGTTATAGGATGATGGACTGTAGGAGGACAGGTTATAGGATGATGGACAGGTTATAGGATGATGGAGTGTAGATGGACAGGTTATAGGATGATGGACAGGTTATAGGATGATGGACTGTAGGAGGACAGGTTATAGGATGATGGACAGGTTATAGGATGATGGAGTGTAGATGGACAGGTTATAGGATGATGGATAGGTTATAGGATGATGGAGTGTAGGAGGACAGGTTATAGGATGATGGACTGTAGATGGACAGGTTATAGGATGATGGAGTATACATGGACAGGTTATAGGATGATGGACTGTAGGAGGACAGGTTATAGGATGATGGAGTATAGATGGACAGGTTATAGGATGATGGACAGGTTATAGGATGATGGACTGTAGATGGACAGGGTTTAGGATGATGGACTGTAGGAGGACAGGTTATAGGATGATGGACAGGTTATAGGATGATGGAGTGTAGATGGACAGGTTATAGGATGATGGACTGTAGGAGGACAGGTTATAGGATGATGGAGTGTAGGAGGACAGGTTATAGGATGATGGAGTATACATGGACAGGTTATAGGATGATGGACTGTAGGAGGACAGGTTATAGGATGATGGAGTATACATGGACAGGTTATAGGATGATGGACAGGTTATAGGATGATGGACAGGTTATAGGATGAAGGACAGGTTATAGGATGATGGACTGTAGGAGGACAGGTTATAGAATGATGGACAGGTTATAGGATGATGGAGTGTAGATGGACAGGTTATAGGATGATGGACTGCAGGAGGACAGGTTATAGGATGATGGAGTGTAGATGGACAGGTTATAGGATGATGGAGTGTAGATGGACAGGTTATAGGATGATGGACTGTAGGAGGACAGGTTATAGGATGATGGACAGGTTATAGGATGATGGAGTGTAGATGGACAGGTTATAGGATGATGGACTGTAGGAGGACAGGTTATAGGATGATGGACAGGTTATAGGATGATGGACAGGTTATAGGATGATGAAGTGTAGATGGACAGGTTATAGGATGATGGACTGTAGGAGGACAGGTTATAGGATGATGGACAGGTTATAGGATGATGGACAGGTTATAGGATGATGGACTGTAGGAGGACAGGTTATAGGATGATGGACAGGTTATAGGATGATGGACAGGTTATAGGATGATGGAGTGTAGATGGACAGGTTATAGGATGATGGACAGGTTATAGGATGATGGACAGGTTATAGGATGATGGAGTGTAGATGGACAGGTTATAGGATGATGGACTGTAGGAGGACAGGTTATAGGATGATGGACAGGTTATAGGATGATGGACAGGTTATAGGATGATGGACTGTAGGAGGACAGGTTATAGGATGATGGACTGCAGGAGGACAGGTTATAGGATGATGGAGTGTAGATGGACAGGTTATTGGATGATGGAGTGTAGATGGACAGGTTATAGGATGATGGACAGGTTATTGGATGATGGAGTGTAGATGGACAGGTTATAGGATGATGGACAGGTTATTGGATGATGGAGTGTAGATGGACAGGTTATAGGATGATGGAGTGTAGATGGACAGGTTATAGGATGATGGACTGTAGGAGGACAGGTTATAGGATGATGGACAGGTTATAGGATGATGGAGTGTAGATGGACAGGTTATAGAATGATGGACTGTAGGAGGACAGGTTATAGGATGATGGACAGGTTATAGGATGATGGACAGGTTATAGGATGATGGAGTGTAGATGGACAGGTTATAGGATGATGGACTGTAGGAGGACAGGTTATAGGATGATGGACAGGTTATAGGATGATGGACAGGTTATAGGATGATGGACAGGTTATAGGATGATGGATAGGTTATAGGATGATGGAGTGTAGATGGACAGGTTATAGGATGATGGACTGTAGGAGGACAGGTTATAGGATGATGGACAGGTTATAGGATGATGGACAGGTTATAGGATGATGGAGTGTAGATGGACAGGTTATAGGATGATGGACTGTAGGAGGACAGGTTATAGGATGATGGACAGGTTATAGGATGATGGACAGGTTATAGGATGATGGACTGTAGGAGGACAGGTTATAGGATGATGGACAGGTTATAGGATGATGGAGTGTAGATGGACAGGTTATAGGATGATGGAGTGTAGATGGACAGGTTATAGGATGATGGACTGTAGGAGGACAGGTTATAGGATGATGGACAGGTTATAGGATGATGGAGTGTAGATGGACAGGTTATAGGATGATGGACAGGTTATAGGATGATGGAGTGTAGATGGACAGGTTATAGGATGATGGACTGTAGGAGGACAGGTTATAGGATGATGGACAGGTTATAGGATGATGGACTGTAGGAGGACAGGTTATAGGATGATGGACAGGTTATAGGATGATGGACTGCAGGAGGACAGGTTATAGGATGATGGAGTGTAGATGGACAGGTTATTGGATGATGGAGTGTAGATGGACAGGTTATAGGATGATGGACAGGTTATTGGATGATGGAGTGTAGATGGACAGGTTATAGGATGATGGACAGGTTATTGGATGATGGAGTGTAGATGGACAGGTTATAGGATGATGGACAGGTTATAGGATGATGGACAAGTTATAGGATGATGGAGTGTAGATGGACAGGTTATAGGATGATGGATAGGTTATAGGATGATGGAGTGTAGATGGACAGGTTATAGGATGATGGACAGGTGATAGGATGATGGAGTGTAGATGGACAGGTTATAGGATGATGGACAGGTTATAGGATGATGGACAGGTTATAGGATGATGGAGTGTAGATGGACAGGTTATAGGATGATGGACAGGTTATAGGATGATGGAGTGTAGATGGACAGGTTATAGGATGATGGACAGGTTATAGGATGATGGACAGGTTATAGGATGATGGAGTATAGATGGACAGGTTATAGGATGATGGACTGTAGGAGGACTGGTTATAGGATGATGGACAGGTTATAGGATGATGGACAGGTTATAGGATGATGGAGTGTAGATGGACAGGTTATAGGATGATGGACTGCAGGAGGACAGGTTATAGGATGATGGAGTCTAGATGGACAGGTTATAGGATGATGGACAGGTTATAGGATGATGGAGTGTAGATGGACAGGTTATAGGATGATGGACAGGTTATAGGATGATGGAGTCTAGATGGACAGGTTATAGGATGATGGAGTGTAGATGGACAGGTTATAGGATGATGGACAGGTTATAGGATGATGGACAGGTTATAGGATGATGGACTGTAGATGGACAGGTTATAGGATGATGGATAGGTTATAGGATGATGGAGTGTAGGAGGACAGGTTATAGGATGATGGACTGTAGATGGACAGGTTATAGGATGATGGACAGGTTATAGGATGATGGACTGTAGATGGACAGGTTATAGGATGATGGACAGGTTATAGGATGATGGAGTGTAGATGGACAGGTTATAGGATGATGGACAGGTTATAGGATGATGGACTGTAGGAGGACAGGTTATAGGATGATGGACGAGTTATAGGATGATGGAGCGTAGATGGACAGGTTATAGGATGATGGACTGTAGGAGGACAGGTTATAGGATGATGGACTGTAGGAGGACAGGTTATAGGATGATGGACAGGTTATAGGATGATGGAGTGTAGGAGGACAGGTTATAGGATGATGGACGAGTTATAGGATGATGGAGTGTAGATGGACAGGTTATAGGATGATGGAGTGTAGATGGACAGGTTATAGGATGATGGACTGTAGGAGGACAGGTTATAGGATGATGGACAGGTTATAGGATGATGGAGTGTACATGGACAGGTTATAGGATGATGGACTGTAGGAGGACAGGTTATAGGATGATGGACAGGTTATAGGATGATGGAGTGTAGATGGACAGGTTATAGGATGATGGACAGGTTATAGGATGATGGACTGTAGGAGGACAGGTTATAGGATGATGGACAGGTTATAGGATGATGGAGTGTAGATGGACAGGTTATAGGATGATGGATAGGTTATAGGATGATGGAGTGTAGGAGGACAGGTTATAGGATGATGGACTGTAGATGGACAGGTTATAGGATGATGGATAGGTTATAGGATGATGGAGTGTAGGAGGACAGGTTATAGGATGATGGACAGGTTATAGGATGATGGAGTGTAGATGGACAGGTTATAGGATGATGGACAGGTTATAGGATGATGGAGTGTAGATGGACAGGTTATAGGATGATGGACAGGTTATAGGATGATGGAGTGTAGATGGACAGGTTATAGGATGATGGACGGGTTATAGGATGATGGACTGTAGGAGGACAGGTTATAGGATGATGGACGAGTTATAGGATGATGGAGTGTAGATGGACAGGTTATAGGATGATGGACTGTAGGAGGACAGGTTATAGGATGATGGACTGTAGGAGGACAGGTTATAGGATGATGGACAGGTTATAGGATGATGGAGTGTACATGGACAGGTTATAGGATGATGGACTGTAGGAGGACAGGTTATAGGATGATGGACAGGTTATAGGATGATGGAGTGTAGATGGACAGGTTATAGGATGATGGACAGGTTATAAGATGATGGACAGGTTATAGGATGATGGAGTGTAGATGGACAGGTTATAGGATGATGGACGAGTTATAGGATGATGGAGTGTAGATGGACAGGTTATAGGATGATGGAGTGTAGATGGACAGGTTATAGGATGATAGACTGTAGGAGGACAGGTTATAGGATGATGGACAGGTTATAGGATGATGGAGTGTACATGGACAGGTTATAGGATGATGGACTGTAGGAGGACAGGTTATAGGATGATGGACAGGTTATAGGATGATGGAGTGTAGATGGACAGGTTATAGGATGATGGACAGGTTATAAGATGATGGACAGGTTATAGGATGATGGAGTGTAGATGGACAGGTTATAGGATGATGGACTGTAGGAGGACAGGTTATAGGATGATGGACAGGTTATAGGATGATGGACTGTAGGAGGACAGGTTATAGGATGATGGACAGGTTATAGGATGATGGAGTGTAGATGGACAGGTTATAGGATGATGGACTGTAGGAGGACAGGTTATAGGATGATGGACAGGTTATTGGATGATGGAGTGTAGATGGACAGGTTATAGGATGATGGAGTGTAGATGGACAGGTTATAGGATGATGGAGTGTAGATGGACAGGTTATAGGATGATGGACAGGTTATAGGATGATGGACTGTAGATGGACAGGTTATAGGATGATGGATAGGTTATAGGATGATGGACTGTAGGAGGACAGGTTATAGGATGATGGACTTTAGATGGACAGGTTATAGGATGATGGACAGGTTATAGGATGATGGACTGTAGATGGACAGGTTATAGGATGATGGACTGTAGATGGACAGGTTATAGATGATGGACTGTAGATGGACAGGTTATAGATGATGGACAGGTTATAGGATGATGGACTGTAGATAGACAGGTTATAGGATGATGGACAGGTTATTGGATGATGGAGTGTAGATGGACAGGTTATAGGATGATGGACAGGTTATAGGATAATGGACTGTAGGAGGACAGGTTATAGGATGATGGACTTTAGATGGACAGGTTATAGATGATGGACAGGTTATAGGATGATGGACTGTAGATAGACAGGTTATAGGATAATGGACAGGTTATTGGATGATGGAGTGTAGATGGACAGGTTATAGGATGATGGACAGGTTATAGGATGATGGACTGTAGGAGGACAGGTTATAGGATGATGGACAGGTTATAGGATGATGGACTTTAGATGGACAGGTTATAGGATGATGGACAGGTTATAGGATGATGGACTGTAGATGGACAGGTTATAGGATGATGGACTGTAGATGGACAGGTTATAGGATGATGGACAGGTTATAGGATGATGGACTGTAGATGGACAGGTTATAGGATGATGGAGTGTAGATGGACAGGTTATAGGATGATGGACAGGTTATAGGATGATGGACTGTAGATAGACAGGTTATAGGATGATGGACAGGTTATTGGATGATGGAGTGTAGATGGACAGGTTATAGGATGATGGACAGGTTATAGGATGATGGACTGTAGGAGGACAGGTTATAGGATGATGGACTTTAGATGGACAGGTTATAGGATGATGGACAGGTTATAGGATGATGGACTGTAGATGGACAGGTTATAGGATGATGGACAGGTTATAGGATGATGGAGTGTAGATGGACAGATTATAGGATGATGGAGTGTAGATGGACAGGTTATAGGATGATGGACAGGTTATAGGATGATGGACTGTAGGAGGACAGGTTATAGGATGATGGAGTGTAGATGGACAGGTTATAGATGATGGACAGGTTATAGGATGATGGACTGTAGATAGACAGGTTATAGGATGATGGACAGGTTATTGGATGATGGAGTGTAGATGGACAGGTTATAGGATGATGGACAGGTTATAGGATGATGGACTGTAGGAGGACAGGTTATAGGATGATGGACTGTAGATGGACAGGTTATAGATGATGGACAGGTTATAGGATGATGGACTGTAGATGGACAGGTTATAGGATGATGGACAGGTTATAGGATGATGGACTGTAGGAGGACAGGTTATAGGATGATGGACTGTAGGAGGACAGGTTATAGGATGATGGACTTTAGATGGACAGGTTATAGGATGATGGACAGGTTATAGGATGATGGACTGTAGATGGACAGGTTATAGGATGATGGACAGGTTATAGGATGATGGAGTGTAGATGGACAGGTTATAGGATGATGGACAGGTTATAGGATGATGGACTGTAGGAGGACAGGTTATAGGATGATGGAGTGTAGATGGACAGGTTATAGGATGATGGACAGGTTATAGGATGATGGACTGTAGGAGGACAGGTTATAGGATGATGGACTGTAGATGGACAGGTTATAGGATGATGGACAGGTTATAGGATGATGGACTGTAGGAGGACAGGTTATAGGATGATGGACTGTAGGAGGACAGGTTATAGGATGATGGACTTTAGATGGACAGGTTATAGGATGATGGACAGGTTATAGGATGATGGACTGTAGATGGACAGGTTATAGGATGATGGACAGGTTATAGGATGATGGAGTGTAGATGGACAGGTTATAGGATGATGGACAGGTTATAGGATGATGGACTGTAGATGGACAGGTTATAGGATGATGGACAGGTTATTGGATGATGGAGTGTAGATGGACAGGTTATAGGATGATGGACAGGTTATAGGATGATGGACTGTAGGAGGACAGGTTATAGGATGATGGACTGTAGATGGACAGGTTATAGATGATGGACAGGTTATAGGATGATGGACTGTAGATAGACAGGTTATAGGATGATGGACAGGTTATTGGATGATGGAGTGTAGATGGACAGGTTATAGATGATGGACAGGTTATAGGATGATGGAGTGTAGATGGACAGGTTATAGGATGATGGACAGGTTATTGGATGATGGAGTGTAGATGGACAGCTTATAGGATGATGGACAGGTTATAGGATGATGGACAGGTTATAGGATGATGGAGTGTAGATGGACAGGTTATAGGATGATGGACAGGTTATAGGATGATGGACTGTAGATGGACAGGTTATAGGATGATGGACAGGTTATAGGATGATGGAGTGTAGATGGACAGGTTATAGGATGATGGAGTGTAGATGGACAGGTTATAGGATGATGGACAGGTTATAGGATGATGGAGTGTAGATGGACAGGTTATAGGATGATGGACAGGTTATAGGATGATGGACTGGAGATGGACAGGTTATAGGATGATGGACAGGTTATAGGATGATGGACTGTAGATGGACAGGTTATAGGATGATGGACAGGTTATAGGATGATGGAGTGTAGATGGACAGGTTATAGGATGATGGACTGCAGGAGGACAGGTTATAGGATGATGGACTTTAGATGAACAGGTTATAGGATGATGGACAGGTTATAGGATGATGGAGTGTAGATGGACAGGTTATAGGATGATGGACTGTAGGAGGACAGGTTATAGGATGATGGACAGGTTATAGGATGATGGAGTGTAGATGGACAGGTTATAGGATGATGGACAGGTTATAGGATGATGGACTGTAGATGGACAGGTTATAGGATGATGGACAGGTTATAGGATGATGGAGTGTAGATGGACAGGTTATAGGATGATGGAGTGTAGATGGACAGGTTATAGGATAATGGACAGGTTATAGGATGATGGAGTGTAGATGGACAGGTTATAGGATGATGGACAGGTTATAGGATGATGGACTGTAGATGGACAGGTTATAGGATGATGGACAGGTTATAGGATGATGGACTGTAGGAGGACAGGTTATAGGATGATGGACAGGTTATAGGATGATGGAGTGTAGATGGACAGGTTATAGGATGATGGACTGCAGGAGGACAGGTTATAGGATGATGGACTTTAGATGAACAGGTTATAGGATGATGGACAGGTTATAGGATGATGGAGTGTAGATGGACAGGTTATAGGATGATGGACAGGTTATAGGATGATGGAGTGTAGATGGACAGGTTATAGGATGATGGACAGGTTATAGGATGATGGAGTGTAGATGGACAGGTTATAGGATGATGGAGTGTAGATGGACAGGTTATAGGATGATGGACAGGTTATAGGATGATGGACTGTAGATGGACAGGTTATAGGATGATGGACTGTAGATGGACAGGTTATAGGATGATGGACAGGTTATAGGATGATGGAGTGTAGATGGACAGGTTATAGGATGATGGACTGTAGATGGACAGGTTATAGGATGATGGACAGGTTATAGGATGATGGAGTGTAGATGGACAGGTTATAGGATGATGGACAGGTTATAGGATGATGGACTGTAGATGGACAGGTTATAGGATGATGGACTGTAGATGGACAGGTTATAGGATGATGGACAGGTTATAGGATGATGGACTGTAGATGGACAGGTTATAGGATGATGGACAGGTTATAGGATGATGGAGTGTAGATGGACAGGTTATAGGATGATGGACTGCAGGAGGACAGGTTATAGGATGATGGAGTGTAGGAGGACAGGTTATAGGATGATGGACTGCAGGAGGACAGGTTATAGGATGATGGACTGTAGGAGGACAGGTTATAGGATGATGGACTGCAGGAGGACAGGTTATAGGATGATGGAGTGTAGATGGACAGGTTATAGGATGATGGACAGGTTATAGGATGATGGACTGTAGGAGGACAGGTTATAGGATGATGGACTGTAGATGGACAGGTTATAGGATGATGGACTGTAGATGGACAGGTTATAGGATGATGGACAGGTTATAGGATGATGGAGTGTAGATGGACAGGTTATAGGATGATGGACTGCAGGAGGACAGGTTATAGGATGATGGACTGTAGGAGGACAGGTTATAGGATGATGGACTTTAGATGAACAGGTTTTGGAGGATGATGTGTGTTTGTGAGTGTGTGTGTTTCCTGTACATGGTGACGATGTCTGCATTGGTGGTATCCATGGCGATAGACAGTGGACTCCTGCCCTCCATGTCTGAGGCACTGTGAGACGCTCCACGTTTCAGGAACAAACACACTTGTCTAAAGGAAGAAAAGGACAAACGTTAGCACACCTGATAATGTGTGTGTGTTACTATATAACACTAACACACACCTCACACCTTTCACACACAACCTCATCTTCTTCCTGTATATGGACAATCGTTCTTCCACAACCTGCTGTACTGATCAGCACTATATTACTGCTGTTCCGCTCTCATGTTGTCTCGTGTGTGTGTGTGTGTGTGTGTGTGTGTGTGTGTGTGTGTACCCAGTGTGTGCTAGCATGGCAGCATGGTGTAGAGGTCCTCTTCCTCGAGCATCCTGCTGATCCACATTAGCCGAGTTTTGAAGCAGGAACTCACAGGGGAGTAATGAACCCTGGAAACACACACACACACACACACACACACTGTAAATGAAGAGAGCGGTGAGTTTAACAGCTGTTAATACAGTATGAAGAGGAAGTGGATTTGTGCAGACCCCCTGCACTGCCTGCATCAGCGCTGTACGCCTCTGATCCTCGCCGTGTGCCCAGTTAACGTCCGCGCCCAGTGCCAGCGCCTCCACCATGTCGCTCAAACTGGAGGCACACGATGCCCAGTACAGCAGCAGGCTGGGGGAACACTCCACCACACGGGGAGGAAGGGGCGGAGAATCACGCACAGGCTCCGCCTCCTGCACATCTGAAACACACCCACACTACTGTTTATGTTTAAATACGGAAATGAACCTCAGGGTTCAGGGTCAGAGGTCATACCTGGTTCAATCAGGCTGGTGTTGGATGAAGAGTTGAGCATTTCCCTGCTTCCATCAGTGCTGGTGTGAATGCCACTGTCTGCACTCTTCACTGTCTCACACACACACACACACACACACACACACACACACAGTTGTAAAAGTTTTACTTTTAAGGGTTAGTGAATACTGACTTTCCCCCTAAACTACCCCGTACTTACGGCTCCGGAGCTTTGACGACGTGTCAAAGTAGGAAAAGAGGGAATCGAGCTCATCTGGGCAGAACAGCGAGTCACGCCGAGCCTCCTGGCCACTGAGGGGCGCTGTTCACCATCCAGAGGAAATGACATCATTAGAGCAACATCAAATAATCAAAAACTTCTATCTGGTCAGAATAAAGTTCCACACATTGTGAGATTTGGGACTGGGTCTGGTAAACACACCTGAGGTTTTGGAGGAGGGTTGGATTTTTGGGGTGGGAGGGGGCGGCCGAGGGGGCAAGAACTCAACACTGCCCTTCAGATGTTTGTCATGTTTACTCAGCATCATGACCTTTGACCTTTGTTCTTGTGAGTCCTGCTTGCGCACGAACCTCCTCTCCACGTACTTGGCCCTTATGTAGGCCTCAATTTCCTGCCTGGAAAACACACACACACACACACACACACACACACACACACACACACACACTCATTATTCGGTCTACTTTTTATAAACAGATGAGTTCCGTGTTTCATTTCTGATGGTGACTGTTGAAATCAGGAGCAGTCTGCAGTACCTGGAGTCTCCAGGATGAGGTTTCCTCCAGCACAGCTCTCCTCTTCGAGCCTCATAGATCTGATTGATTAACTCATTACCCAGCTTACACATCAGCTACCACACACACACACACACACACACACACACACACAGCAGCAGGTTAGAACAGTGTGTAAGGAAAAACAGTACACAACAGATTTCAGATGTGATGCTCACCTTCAGCAGTTCTGGTTCCCACGAGTCGAGTGTCAGTGATCTCACCTTAGAGTTATGAACTCCTAAACTCCTGCAGGACACATCATACAACTCATCATGTGTGAGGTGTGTGTGAGGTGTGTGTGAGTACTGGAGCAGTATTACAGGTGTGTGAGAGTACTGGAGCAGTATTACAGGTGTGTGTGTGTCAGGTGTGTGTGAGTACAGTAGCAGTATTACAGGTGTGTGAGAGGTGTGTGTAATGTGTGTGAGAGTACTGGAGCAGTATTACAGGTGTGTGTGTGTGTGTGTGTGTGTGTGTGTGTGTGTGTGTGTGTGTGTGTGTGTGTGTGTGTGTGAAGTGTGTGTGAGTACTGGAGCAGTATTACAGGTGTGTGTGTGTGTGTGTGTGTAATGTGTGTGAGAGTACTGGAGCAGTATTACAGGTGTGTGTGTGTGTGTGTGTGTGTGTGTGTGTGTGTGTGTGTGTGTGTGTGTGTGTGAAGTGTGTGTGAGTACTGGAGCAGTATTACAGGTGTGTGTGTGTGTGAGAAGTGTGTGTGAGTACAGTAGCAGTATTACAGGTGTGTGAGAGGTGTGTGTAATGTGTGTGTGAGTACTGGAGCAGTATTGCAGGTGTGTGTGTGTGTGTGTGAGAAGTGTGTGTGAGTACAGTAGCAGTATTACAGGTGTGTGAGAGGTGTGTGTAATGTGTGTGTGAGTACTGGAGCAGTATTACAGGTGTGTGTGTGTGTGTGTGTGAGAAGTGTGTGTGAGTACAGTAGCAGTATTACAGGTGTGTGTGTGTGTGTGTGAGAAGTGTGTGTGAGTACAGTAGCAGTATTACAGGTGTGTGAGAGGTGTGTGTAATGTGTGTGAGAGTACTGGAGCAGTATTACAGGTGTGTGTGTGTGTGTGTGTGTGTGTGTGTGTGTGTGTGTGTGTGTGTGAAGTGTGTGTGTGTGTGTGTGTGTGTGTGTGTGTGTGTGTGTGTACTGGAGCAGTATTACAGGTGTGTGTGTGTGTGTGTGTGTGTGTGTGTGTGTGTGTGTGTGTGTGTGTGTGTGTGTGAAGTGTGTATGAGTACTGGAGCAGTATTACAGGTGTGTGTGTGTGTGAAGTGTGTGTGAGTACAGTAGCAGTATTACAGGTGTGTGAGAGGTGTGTGTAATGTGTGTGTGAGTACTGGAGCAGTATTACAGGTGTGTGTGTGTGTGTGTGAGAAGTGTGTGTGAGTACAGTAGCAGTATTACAGGTGTGTGTGTGTAATGTGTGTGTGAGTACTGGAGCAGTATTACAGGTGTGTGTGTGTGTGTGTGTGAGAAGTGTGTGTGAGTACAGTAGCAGTATTACAGGTGTGTGTGTGTGTGTGAGAAGTGTGTGTGAGTACTGGAGCAGTATTACAGGTGTGTGTGAGTACTGGAGCAGTATTACAGGTGTGTGTGTGTGTGTGTGTGAGAAGTGTGTGTGAGTACAGTAGCAGTATTACAGGTGTGTGTGTGTGTGTGAGAAGTGTGTGTGAGTACTGGAGCAGTATTACAGGTGTGTGTGAGTACTGGAGCAGTATTACAGGTGTGTGTGTGTGTGTGTGAGAAGTGTGTGTGAGTACAGTAGCAGTATTACAGGTGTGTGTGTGTGTGTGTGAGAAGTGTGTGTGAGTACTGGAGCAGTATTACAGGTGTGTGTGAGTACTGGAGCAGTATTACAGGTGTGTGAGAGGTGTGTGTAATGTGTGTGTGAGTACTGGAGCAGTATTACAGGTGTGTGTGTGTGTGTGTGTGTGTGAGAAGTGTGTGTGAGTACAGTAGCAGTATTACAGGAGTGTGAGAGGTGTGTGTAATGTGTGTGTGAGTACTGGAGCAGTATTACAGGTGTGTGTGTGTGTGTGAGAAGTGTGTGTGAGTACTGGAGCAGTATTACAGGTGTGTGAGAGGTGTGTGTAATGTGTGTGTGAGTACTGGAGCAGTATTACAGGTGTGTGTGTGTGTGTGAGAAGTGTGTGTGAGTACTGGAGCAGTATTACAGGTGTGTGTGTGTGAAGTGTGTGTGAGTACTGGAGCAGTATTACAGGTGTGTGTGTGTGAGAAGTGTGTGTGAGTACAGTAGCAGTATTACAGGTGTGTGAGAGGTGTGTGTAATGTGTGTGAGAGTACTGGAGCAGTATTACAGGTGTGTGTGTGTGTGTGTGTGTGTGTGTGTGTGTGTGTGTGTGTGTGTGAAGTGTGTGTGAGTACTGGAGCAGTATTACAGGTGTGTGAGAGGTGTGTGTAATGTGTGTGAGAGTACTGGAGCAGTATTACAGGTGTGTGTGTGTGTGTGTGTGTGTGTGTGTGTGTGAAGTGTGTGTGAGTACTGGAGCAGTATTACAGGTGTGTGTGTGTAATGTGTGTGTGAGTACTGGAGCAGTATTACAGGTGTGTGTGTGTGTGTGTGTGTGTGTGAAGTGTGTGTGAGAAGTGTGTGTGAGTACTGGAGCAGTATTACAGGTGTGTGTGTGTGTGTGTGTGAAGTGTGTGTGTGAAGTGTGTGTGAGTACTGGAGCAGTATTACAGGTGTGTGTGTGTAATGTGTGTGTGAGTACTGGAGCAGTATTACAGGTGTGTGTGTGTGTGTGTGTGTGTGTGTGTGTGTGAAGTGTGTGTGTGAAGTGTGTGTGAGTACTGGAGCAGTATTACAGGTGTGTGTGTGTAATGTGTGTGTGAGTACTGGAGCAGTATTACAGGTGTGTGTGTGTGTGTGTGTGAGAAGTGTGTGTGAGTACAGTAGCAGTATTACAGGTGTGTGAGAGGTGTGTGTAATGTGTGTGTGAGTACTGGAGCAGTATTACAGGTGTGTGTGAGTACTGGAGCAGTATTACAGGTGTGTGTGTGAGAAGTGTGTGTGAGTACAGTAGCAGTATTACAGGTGTGTGAGAGGTGTGTGTAATGTGTGTGAGAGTACTGGAGCAGTATTACAGGTGTGTGTGTGTGTGTGTGTGTGTGTGTGTGTGTGTGTGTGTGTGTGTGTGAAGTGTGTGTGAGTACTGGAGCAGTATTACAGGTGTGTGTGTGTGTGTAAAGTGTGTGTGAGTACTGGAGCAGTATTACAGGTGTGTGTGTGTGTGAAGTGTGTGTGAGTACTGGAGCAGTATTACAGGTGTGTGTGTGTGTGAAGTGTGTGTGAGTACTGGAGCAGTATTACAGGTGTGTGTGTGTGTGAAGTGTGTGTGAGTACTGGAGCAGTATTACAGGTGTGTGTGTGTGAAGTGTGTGTGAGTACTGGAGCAGTATTACAGGTGTGTGAGAGGTGTGTGTAATGTGTGTGTGAGTACTGGAGCAGTATTACAGGTGTGTGTGTGTGTGTGAGAAGTGTGTGTGAGTACAGTAGCAGTATTACAGGTGTGTGAGAGGTGTGTGTAATGTGTGTGTGAGTACTGGAGCAGTATTACAGGTGTGTGTGAGTACTGGAGCAGTATTACAGGTGTGTGTGTGTGTGTGAGAAGTGTGTGTGAGTACAGTAGCAGTATTACAGGTGTGTGTGTGTGTGAGTACTGGAGCAGTATTACAGGTGTGTGTGTGTGTGAAGTGTGTGTGAGTACTGGAGCAGTATTACAGGTGTGTGTGTGTGAAGTGTGTGTGAGTACTGGAGCAGTATTACAGGTGTGTGTGTGTGTGAAGTGTGTGTGAGTACAGTAGCAGTATTACAGGTGTGTGAGAGGTGTGTGTAATGTGTGTGAGAGTACTGGAGCAGTATTACAGGTGTGTGTGTGTGTGTGTGTGTGTGTGTGTGTGTGTGTGTGTGTGTGTGTGTGTGTGTGTGTGTGTGAAGTGTGTGTGAGTACTGGAGCAGTATTACAGGTGTGTGTGTGTGTGTGAGAAGTGTGTGTGAGTACAGTAGCAGTATTACAGGTGTGTGAGAGGTGTGTGTAATGTGTGTGAGAGTACTGGAGCAGTATTACAGGTGTGTGTGTGTGTGTGTGTGTGTGAGAAGTGTGTGTGAGTACTGGAGCAGTATTACAGGTGTGTGAGAGGTGTGTGTAATGTGTGTGAGAGTACTGGAGCAGTATTACAGGTGTGTGTGTGTGTGTGTGTGTGTGTGTGTGTGTGTGTGTGTGTGTGTGTGTGTGTGTGAAGTGTGTGTGAGTACTGGAGCAGTATTACAGGTGTGTGAGAGGTGTGTGTAATGTGTGTGAGAGTACTGGAGCAGTATTACAGGTGTGTGTGTGTGTGTGTGTGTGTGTGTGTGTGTGTGTGTGTGTGTGTGTGTGTGAAGTGTGTGTGAGTACTGGAGCAGTATTACAGGTGTGTGTGTGTGTGTGTGTAAAGTGTGTGTGAGTACTGGAGCAGTATTACAGGTGTGTGTGTGTGTGAAGTGTGTGTGAGTACTGGAGCAGTATTACAGGTGTGTGTGTGTGAAGTGTGTGTGAGTACTGGAGCAGTATTACAGGTGTGTGTGTGTGTGTGTGTGTGAGAAGTGTGTGTGAGTACAGTAGCAGTATTACAGGTGTGTGAGAGGTGTGTGTAATGTGTGTGTGAGTACTGGAGCAGTATTACAGGTGTGTGTGTGTGTGTGTGTGTGAGAAGTGTGTGTGAGTACAGTAGCAGTATTACAGGTGTGTGAGAGGTGTGTGTAATGTGTGTGAGAGTACTGGAGCAGTATTACAGGTGTGTGTGTGTGTGTGAGAAGTGTGTGTGAGTACAGTAGCAGTATTACAGGTGTGTGAGAGGTGTGTGTAATGTGTGTGAGAGTACTGGAGCAGTATTACAGGTGTGTGTGTGTGTGTGTGTGTGAGAAGTGTGTGTGAGTACAGTAGCAGTATTACAGGTGTGTGAGAGGTGTGTGTAATGTGTGTGTGAGTACTGGAGCAGTATTACAGGTGTGTGTGTGTGTGTGAGAAGTGTGTGTGAGTACAGTAGCAGTATTACAGGTGTGTGAGAGGTGTGTGTAATGTGTGTGAGAGTACTGGAGCAGTATTACAGGTGTGTGTGTGTGTGTGAGAAGTGTGTGTGAGTACAGTAGCAGTATTACAGGTGTGTGAGAGGTGTGTGTAATGTGTGTGTGAGTACTGGAGCAGTATTACAGGTGTGTGTGAGTACTGGAGCAGTATTACAGGTGTGTGTGTGAGAAGTGTGTGTGAGTACAGTAGCAGTATTACAGGTGTGTGTGTGTGTGTGTAATGTGTGTGAGAGTACTGGAGCAGTATTACAGGTGTGTGTGTGTGTGTGTGTGTGTGTGTGTGTGTGTGTGTGTGTGTGTGTGTGTGTGAAGTGTGTGTGAGTACTGGAGCAGTATTACAGGTGTGTGTGTGTGAAGTGTGTGTGAGTACTGGAGCAGTATTACAGGTGTGTGTGTGTGTGTGAGAAGTGTGTGTGAGTACTGGAGCAGTATTACAGGTGTGTGAGAGGTGTGTGTAATGTGTGTGTGAGTACTGGAGCAGTATTACAGGTGTGTGTGTGTGTGTGAGAAGTGTGTGTGAGTACTGGAGCAGTATTACAGGTGTGTGTGTGTGAAGTGTGTGTGAGTACTGGAGCAGTATTACAGGTGTGTGTGTGTGAGAAGTGTGTGTGAGTACAGTAGCAGTATTACAGGTGTGTGAGAGGTGTGTGTAATGTGTGTGAGAGTACTGGAGCAGTATTACAGGTGTGTGTGTGTGTGTGTGTGTGTGTGTGTGTGTGTGTGTGTGTGTGTGTGTGTGTGAAGTGTGTGTGAGTACTGGAGCAGTATTACAGGTGTGTGAGAGGTGTGTGTAATGTGTGTGAGAGTACTGGAGCAGTATTACAGGTGTGTGTGTGTGTGTGTGTGTGTGTGTGTGTGTGAAGTGTGTGTGAGTACTGGAGCAGTATTACAGGTGTGTGTGTGTAATGTGTGTGTGAGTACTGGAGCAGTATTACAGGTGTGTGTGTGTGTGTGTGTGTGTGTGAAGTGTGTGTGAGAAGTGTGTGTGAGTACTGGAGCAGTATTACAGGTGTGTGTGTGTGTGTGTGTGAAGTGTGTGTGTGAAGTGTGTGTGAGTACTGGAGCAGTATTACAGGTGTGTGTGTGTAATGTGTGTGTGAGTACTGGAGCAGTATTACAGGTGTGTGTGTGTGTGTGTGTGTGTGTGTGTGTGTGTGAAGTGTGTGTGTGAAGTGTGTGTGAGTACTGGAGCAGTATTACAGGTGTGTGTGTGTAATGTGTGTGTGAGTACTGGAGCAGTATTACAGGTGTGTGTGTGTGTGTGTGTGAGAAGTGTGTGTGAGTACAGTAGCAGTATTACAGGTGTGTGAGAGGTGTGTGTAATGTGTGTGTGAGTACTGGAGCAGTATTACAGGTGTGTGTGAGTACTGGAGCAGTATTACAGGTGTGTGTGAGTACTGGAGCAGTATTACAGGTGTGTGTGTGAGAAGTGTGTGTGAGTACAGTAGCAGTATTACAGGTGTGTGAGAGGTGTGTGTAATGTGTGTGAGAGTACTGGAGCAGTATTACAGGTGTGTGTGTGTGTGTGTGTGTGTGTGTGTGTGTGTGTGTGTGTGTGTGTGTGTGTGTGTGTGAAGTGTGTGTGAGTACTGGAGCAGTATTACAGGTGTGTGTGTGTGTGTAAAGTGTGTGTGAGTACTGGAGCAGTATTACAGGTGTGTGTGTGTGTGAAGTGTGTGTGAGTACAGTAGCAGTATTACAGGTGTGTGTGTGTGTGAAGTGTGTGTGAGTACTGGAGCAGTATTACAGGTGTGTGTGTGAGAAGTGTGTGTGAGTACTGGAGCAGTATTACAGGTGTGTGAGAGGTGTGTGTAATGTGTGTGTGAGTACTGGAGCAGTATTACAGGTGTGTGTGTGTGTGTGAGAAGTGTGTGTGAGTACAGTAGCAGTATTACAGGTGTGTGAGAGGTGTGTGTAATGTGTGTGTGAGTACTGGAGCAGTATTACAGGTGTGTGTGAGTACTGGAGCAGTATTACAGGTGTGTGTGTGAGAAGTGTGTGTGAGTACAGTAGCAGTATTACAGGTGTGTGTGTGTGTGAGTACTGGAGCAGTATTACAGGTGTGTGTGTGTGTGAAGTGTGTGTGAGTACTGGAGCAGTATTACAGGTGTGTGTGTGTGAAGTGTGTGTGAGTACTGGAGCAGTATTACAGGTGTGTGTGTGTGTGAAGTGTGTGTGAGTACAGTAGCAGTATTACAGGTGTGTGAGAGGTGTGTGTAATGTGTGTGAGAGTACTGGAGCAGTATTACAGGTGTGTGTGTGTGTGTGTGTGTGTGTGTGTGTGTGTGTGTGTGTGTGTGTGTGTGTGTGTGAAGTGTGTGTGAGTACTGGAGCAGTATTACAGGTGTGTGTGTGTGTGTGAGAAGTGTGTGTGAGTACAGTAGCAGTATTACAGGTGTGTGAGAGGTGTGTGTAATGTGTGTGAGAGTACTGGAGCAGTATTACAGGTGTGTGTGTGTGTGTGTGTGTGTGAGAAGTGTGTGTGAGTACAGTAGCAGTATTACAGGTGTGTGAGAGGTGTGTGTAATGTGTGTGTGAGTACTGGAGCAGTATTACAGGTGTGTGTGTGAGAAGTGTGTGTGAGTACAGTAGCAGTATTACAGGTGTGTGAGAGGTGTGTGTAATGTGTGTGAGAGTACTGGAGCAGTATTACAGGTGTGTGTGTGTGTGTGTGTGTGTGTGTGTGTGTGTGTGTGTGTGTGTGTGTGTGTGAAGTGTGTGTGAGTACTGGAGCAGTATTACAGGTGTGTGTGTGTGTGTGTGTAAAGTGTGTGTGAGTACTGGAGCAGTATTACAGGTGTGTGTGTGTGAAGTGTGTGTGAGTACTGGAGCAGTATTACAGGTGTGTGTGTGTGAAGTGTGTGTGAGTACTGGAGCAGTATTACAGGTGTGTGTGTGTGTGTGTGTGTGTGTGAGAAGTGTGTGTGAGTACAGTAGCAGTATTACAGGTGTGTGAGAGGTGTGTGTAATGTGTGTGTGAGTACTGGAGCAGTATTACAGGTGTGTGTGTGTGTGTGAGAAGTGTGTGTGAGTACAGTAGCAGTATTACAGGTGTGTGAGAGGTGTGTGTAATGTGTGTGTGAGTACTGGAGCAGTATTACAGGTGTGTGTGTGTGTGTGAGAAGTGTGTGTGAGTACAGTAGCAGTATTACAGGTGTGTGAGAGGTGTGTGTAATGTGTGTGAGAGTACTGGAGCAGTATTACAGGTGTGTGTGTGTGTGTGTGTGTGAGAAGTGTGTGTGAGTACAGTAGCAGTATTACAGGTGTGTGAGAGGTGTGTGTAATGTGTGTGTGAGTACTGGAGCAGTATTACAGGTGTGTGTGAGTACTGGAGCAGTATTACAGGTGTGTGTGTGAGAAGTGTGTGTGAGTACAGTAGCAGTATTACAGGTGTGTGTGTGTGTGTGTAATGTGTGTGAGAGTACTGGAGCAGTATTACAGGTGTGTGTGTGTGTGTGTGTGTGTGTGTGTGTGTGTGTGTGTGTGTGTGTGTGTGTGAAGTGTGTGTGAGTACTGGAGCAGTATTACAGGTGTGTGTGTGTGTGTGTGAAGTGTGTGTGAGTACTGGAGCAGTATTACAGGTGTGTGTGTGTGTGAAGTGTGTGTGAGTACAGTAGCAGTATTACAGGTGTGTGTGAGTACTGGAGCAGTATTACAGGTGTGTGTGTGTGTGTGTGTGAGAAGTGTGTGTGAGTACAGTAGCAGTATTACAGGTGTGTGTGTGTGTGTGAGAAGTGTGTGTGAGTACTGGAGCAGTATTACAGGTGTGTGTGAGTACTGGAGCAGTATTACAGGTGTGTGTGTGTGTGTGTGTGAGAAGTGTGTGTGAGTACAGTAGCAGTATTACAGGTGTGTGTGTGTGTGTGAGAAGTGTGTGTGAGTACTGGAGCAGTATTACAGGTGTGTGTGAGTACTGGAGCAGTATTACAGGTGTGTGTGTGTGTGTGTGAGAAGTGTGTGTGAGTACAGTAGCAGTATTACAGGTGTGTGTGTGTGTGTGTGAGAAGTGTGTGTGAGTACTGGAGCAGTATTACAGGTGTGTGTGAGTACTGGAGCAGTATTACAGGTGTGTGAGAGGTGTGTGTAATGTGTGTGTGAGTACTGGAGCAGTATTACAGGTGTGTGTGTGTGTGTGTGTGTGTGAGAAGTGTGTGTGAGTACAGTAGCAGTATTACAGGAGTGTGAGAGGTGTGTGTAATGTGTGTGTGAGTACTGGAGCAGTATTACAGGTGTGTGTGTGTGTGTGAGAAGTGTGTGTGAGTACTGGAGCAGTATTACAGGTGTGTGAGAGGTGTGTGTAATGTGTGTGTGAGTACTGGAGCAGTATTACAGGTGTGTGTGTGTGTGTGAGAAGTGTGTGTGAGTACTGGAGCAGTATTACAGGTGTGTGTGTGTGTGAAGTGTGTGTGAGTACTGGAGCAGTATTACAGGTGTGTGTGTGTGAGAAGTGTGTGTGAGTACAGTAGCAGTATTACAGGTGTGTGAGAGGTGTGTGTAATGTGTGTGAGAGTACTGGAGCAGTATTACAGGTGTGTGTGTGTGTGTGTGTGTGTGTGTGTGTGTGTGTGTGTGTGTGTGAAGTGTGTGTGAGTACTGGAGCAGTATTACAGGTGTGTGAGAGGTGTGTGTAATGTGTGTGAGAGTACTGGAGCAGTATTACAGGTGTGTGTGTGTGTGTGTGTGTGTGTGTGTGTGTGAAGTGTGTGTGAGTACTGGAGCAGTATTACAGGTGTGTGTGTGTAATGTGTGTGTGAGTACTGGAGCAGTATTACAGGTGTGTGTGTGTGTGTGTGTGTGTGTGAAGTGTGTGTGAGAAGTGTGTGTGAGTACTGGAGCAGTATTACAGGTGTGTGTGTGTGTGTGTGTGAAGTGTGTGTGTGAAGTGTGTGTGAGTACTGGAGCAGTATTACAGGTGTGTGTGTGTAATGTGTGTGTGAGTACTGGAGCAGTATTACAGGTGTGTGTGTGTGTGTGTGTGTGTGTGTGTGTGTGTGTGTGTGTGAAGTGTGTGTGTGAAGTGTGTGTGAGTACTGGAGCAGTATTACAGGTGTGTGTGTGTAATGTGTGTGTGAGTACTGGAGCAGTATTACAGGTGTGTGTGTGTGTGTGTGTGAGAAGTGTGTGTGAGTACAGTAGCAGTATTACAGGTGTGTGAGAGGTGTGTGTAATGTGTGTGTGAGTACTGGAGCAGTATTACAGGTGTGTGTGAGTACTGGAGCAGTATTACAGGTGTGTGTGTGAGAAGTGTGTGTGAGTACAGTAGCAGTATTACAGGTGTGTGAGAGGTGTGTGTAATGTGTGTGAGAGTACTGGAGCAGTATTACAGGTGTGTGTGTGTGTGTGTGTGTGTGTGTGTGTGTGTGTGTGTGTGTGTGTGTGAAGTGTGTGTGAGTACTGGAGCAGTATTACAGGTGTGTGTGTGTGTGTAAAGTGTGTGTGAGTACTGGAGCAGTATTACAGGTGTGTGTGTGTGTGAAGTGTGTGTGAGTACTGGAGCAGTATTACAGGTGTGTGTGTGTGTGAAGTGTGTGTGAGTACTGGAGCAGTATTACAGGTGTGTGTGTGTGTGAAGTGTGTGTGAGTACTGGAGCAGTATTACAGGTGTGTGTGTGTGAAGTGTGTGTGAGTACTGGAGCAGTATTACAGGTGTGTGAGAGGTGTGTGTAATGTGTGTGTGAGTACTGGAGCAGTATTACAGGTGTGTGTGTGTGTGTGAGAAGTGTGTGTGAGTACAGTAGCAGTATTACAGGTGTGTGAGAGGTGTGTGTAATGTGTGTGTGAGTACTGGAGCAGTATTACAGGTGTGTGTGAGTACTGGAGCAGTATTACAGGTGTGTGTGTGTGTGTGAGAAGTGTGTGTGAGTACAGTAGCAGTATTACAGGTGTGTGTGTGTGTGAGTACTGGAGCAGTATTACAGGTGTGTGTGTGTGTGAAGTGTGTGTGAGTACTGGAGCAGTATTACAGGTGTGTGTGTGTGAAGTGTGTGTGAGTACTGGAGCAGTATTACAGGTGTGTGTGTGTGTGAAGTGTGTGTGAGTACAGTAGCAGTATTACAGGTGTGTGAGAGGTGTGTGTAATGTGTGTGAGAGTACTGGAGCAGTATTACAGGTGTGTGTGTGTGTGTGTGTGTGTGTGTGTGTGTGTGTGTGTGTGTGTGTGTGTGAAGTGTGTGTGAGTACTGGAGCAGTATTACAGGTGTGTGTGTGTGTGTGAGAAGTGTGTGTGAGTACAGTAGCAGTATTACAGGTGTGTGAGAGGTGTGTGTAATGTGTGTGAGAGTACTGGAGCAGTATTACAGGTGTGTGTGTGTGTGTGTGTGTGTGAGAAGTGTGTGTGAGTACTGGAGCAGTATTACAGGTGTGTGAGAGGTGTGTGTAATGTGTGTGAGAGTACTGGAGCAGTATTACAGGTGTGTGTGTGTGTGTGTGTGTGTGTGTGTGTGTGTGTGTGTGTGTGTGTGTGTGTGTGTGAAGTGTGTGTGAGTACTGGAGCAGTATTACAGGTGTGTGAGAGGTGTGTGTAATGTGTGTGAGAGTACTGGAGCAGTATTACAGGTGTGTGTGTGTGTGTGTGTGTGTGTGTGTGTGTGTGTGTGTGTGTGTGTGTGTGTGTGTGAAGTGTGTGTGAGTACTGGAGCAGTATTACAGGTGTGTGTGTGTGTGTGTGTAAAGTGTGTGTGAGTACTGGAGCAGTATTACAGGTGTGTGTGTGTGTGAAGTGTGTGTGAGTACTGGAGCAGTATTACAGGTGTGTGTGTGTGAAGTGTGTGTGAGTACTGGAGCAGTATTACAGGTGTGTGTGTGTGTGTGTGTGTGTGAGAAGTGTGTGTGAGTACAGTAGCAGTATTACAGGTGTGTGAGAGGTGTGTGTAATGTGTGTGTGAGTACTGGAGCAGTATTACAGGTGTGTGTGTGTGTGTGTGTGTGAGAAGTGTGTGTGAGTACAGTAGCAGTATTACAGGTGTGTGAGAGGTGTGTGTAATGTGTGTGAGAGTACTGGAGCAGTATTACAGGTGTGTGTGTGTGTGTGAGAAGTGTGTGTGAGTACAGTAGCAGTATTACAGGTGTGTGAGAGGTGTGTGTAATGTGTGTGAGAGTACTGGAGCAGTATTACAGGTGTGTGTGTGTGTGTGTGTGTGAGAAGTGTGTGTGAGTACAGTAGCAGTATTACAGGTGTGTGAGAGGTGTGTGTAATGTGTGTGTGAGTACTGGAGCAGTATTACAGGTGTGTGTGTGTGTGTGAGAAGTGTGTGTGAGTACAGTAGCAGTATTACAGGTGTGTGAGAGGTGTGTGTAATGTGTGTGAGAGTACTGGAGCAGTATTACAGGTGTGTGTGTGTGTGTGAGAAGTGTGTGTGAGTACAGTAGCAGTATTACAGGTGTGTGAGAGGTGTGTGTAATGTGTGTGTGAGTACTGGAGCAGTATTACAGGTGTGTGTGAGTACTGGAGCAGTATTACAGGTGTGTGTGTGAGAAGTGTGTGTGAGTACAGTAGCAGTATTACAGGTGTGTGTGTGTGTGTGTAATGTGTGTGAGAGTACTGGAGCAGTATTACAGGTGTGTGTGTGTGTGTGTGTGTGTGTGTGTGTGTGTGTGTGTGTGTGTGTGTGTGTGAAGTGTGTGTGAGTACTGGAGCAGTATTACAGGTGTGTGTGTGTGAAGTGTGTGTGAGTACTGGAGCAGTATTACAGGTGTGTGTGTGTGTGTGAGAAGTGTGTGTGAGTACAGTAGCAGTATTACAGGTGTGTGAGAGGTGTGTGTAATGTGTGTGTGAGTACTGGAGCAGTATTACAGGTGTGTGTGTGTGTGTGAGAAGTGTGTGTGAGTACTGGAGCAGTATTACAGGTGTGTGTGTGTGAAGTGTGTGTGAGTACTGGAGCAGTATTACAGGTGTGTGTGTGTGAGAAGTGTGTGTGAGTACAGTAGCAGTATTACAGGTGTGTGAGAGGTGTGTGTAATGTGTGTGAGAGTACTGGAGCAGTATTACAGGTGTGTGTGTGTGTGTGTGTGTGTGTGTGTGTGTGTGTGTGTGTGTGTGTGTGTGTGAAGTGTGTGTGAGTACTGGAGCAGTATTACAGGTGTGTGAGAGGTGTGTGTAATGTGTGTGAGAGTACTGGAGCAGTATTACAGGTGTGTGTGTGTGTGTGTGTGTGTGTGTGTGTGTGTGAAGTGTGTGTGAGTACTGGAGCAGTATTACAGGTGTGTGTGTGTAATGTGTGTGTGAGTACTGGAGCAGTATTACAGGTGTGTGTGTGTGTGTGTGTGTGTGTGAAGTGTGTGTGAGAAGTGTGTGTGAGTACTGGAGCAGTATTACAGGTGTGTGTGTGTGTGTGTGTGAAGTGTGTGTGTGAAGTGTGTGTGAGTACTGGAGCAGTATTACAGGTGTGTGTGTGTAATGTGTGTGTGAGTACTGGAGCAGTATTACAGGTGTGTGTGTGTGTGTGTGTGTGTGTGTGTGTGTGTGAAGTGTGTGTGTGAAGTGTGTGTGAGTACTGGAGCAGTATTACAGGTGTGTGTGTGTAATGTGTGTGTGAGTACTGGAGCAGTATTACAGGTGTGTGTGTGTGTGTGTGTGAGAAGTGTGTGTGAGTACAGTAGCAGTATTACAGGTGTGTGAGAGGTGTGTGTAATGTGTGTGTGAGTACTGGAGCAGTATTACAGGTGTGTGTGAGTACTGGAGCAGTATTACAGGTGTGTGTGAGTACTGGAGCAGTATTACAGGTGTGTGTGAGTACTGGAGCAGTATTACAGGTGTGTGTGTGAGAAGTGTGTGTGAGTACAGTAGCAGTATTACAGGTGTGTGAGAGGTGTGTGTAATGTGTGTGAGAGTACTGGAGCAGTATTACAGGTGTGTGTGTGTGTGTGTGTGTGTGTGTGTGTGTGTGTGTGTGTGTGTGTGTGTGTGTGTGTGTGTGAAGTGTGTGTGAGTACTGGAGCAGTATTACAGGTGTGTGTGTGTGTGTAAAGTGTGTGTGAGTACTGGAGCAGTATTACAGGTGTGTGTGTGTGTGAAGTGTGTGTGAGTACTGGAGCAGTATTACAGGTGTGTGTGTGTGTGAAGTGTGTGTGAGTACTGGAGCAGTATTACAGGTGTGTGTGTGTGTGAAGTGTGTGTGAGTACTGGAGCAGTATTACAGGTGTGTGTGTGTGAAGTGTGTGTGAGTACTGGAGCAGTATTACAGGTGTGTGAGAGGTGTGTGTAATGTGTGTGTGAGTACTGGAGCAGTATTACAGGTGTGTGTGTGTGTGTGAGAAGTGTGTGTGAGTACAGTAGCAGTATTACAGGTGTGTGAGAGGTGTGTGTAATGTGTGTGTGAGTACTGGAGCAGTATTACAGGTGTGTGTGAGTACTGGAGCAGTATTACAGGTGTGTGTGTGAGAAGTGTGTGTGAGTACAGTAGCAGTATTACAGGTGTGTGTGTGTGTGAGTACTGGAGCAGTATTACAGGTGTGTGTGTGTGTGAAGTGTGTGTGAGTACTGGAGCAGTATTACAGGTGTGTGTGTGTGAAGTGTGTGTGAGTACTGGAGCAGTATTACAGGTGTGTGTGTGTGTGAAGTGTGTGTGAGTACAGTAGCAGTATTACAGGTGTGTGAGAGGTGTGTGTAATGTGTGTGAGAGTACTGGAGCAGTATTACAGGTGTGTGTGTGTGTGTGTGTGTGTGTGTGTGTGTGTGTGTGTGTGTGTGTGTGTGTGTGTGTGTGTGAAGTGTGTGTGAGTACTGGAGCAGTATTACAGGTGTGTGTGTGTGTGTGAGAAGTGTGTGTGAGTACAGTAGCAGTATTACAGGTGTGTGAGAGGTGTGTGTAATGTGTGTGAGAGTACTGGAGCAGTATTACAGGTGTGTGTGTGTGTGTGTGTGTGTGAGAAGTGTGTGTGAGTACAGTAGCAGTATTACAGGTGTGTGAGAGGTGTGTGTAATGTGTGTGTGAGTACTGGAGCAGTATTACAGGTGTGTGTGTGAGAAGTGTGTGTGAGTACAGTAGCAGTATTACAGGTGTGTGAGAGGTGTGTGTAATGTGTGTGAGAGTACTGGAGCAGTATTACAGGTGTGTGTGTGTGTGTGTGTGTGTGTGTGTGTGTGTGTGTGTGTGTGTGTGTGTGTGTGTGTGTGTGAAGTGTGTGTGAGTACTGGAGCAGTATTACAGGTGTGTGTGTGTGTGTAAAGTGTGTGTGAGTACTGGAGCAGTATTACAGGTGTGTGTGTGTGTGAAGTGTGTGTGAGTACTGGAGCAGTATTACAGGTGTGTGTGTGTGTGAAGTGTGTGTGAGTACTGGAGCAGTATTACAGGTGTGTGTGTGTGTGAAGTGTGTGTGAGTACTGGAGCAGTATTACAGGTGTGTGTGTGTGAAGTGTGTGTGAGTACTGGAGCAGTATTACAGGTGTGTGAGAGGTGTGTGTAATGTGTGTGTGAGTACTGGAGCAGTATTACAGGTGTGTGTGTGTGTGTGAGAAGTGTGTGTGAGTACAGTAGCAGTATTACAGGTGTGTGAGAGGTGTGTGTAATGTGTGTGTGAGTACTGGAGCAGTATTACAGGTGTGTGTGAGTACTGGAGCAGTATTACAGGTGTGTGTGTGAGAAGTGTGTGTGAGTACAGTAGCAGTATTACAGGTGTGTGTGTGTGTGAGTACTGGAGCAGTATTACAGGTGTGTGTGTGTGTGAAGTGTGTGTGAGTACTGGAGCAGTATTACAGGTGTGTGTGTGTGAAGTGTGTGTGAGTACTGGAGCAGTATTACAGGTGTGTGTGTGTGTGAAGTGTGTGTGAGTACAGTAGCAGTATTACAGGTGTGTGAGAGGTGTGTGTAATGTGTGTGAGAGTACTGGAGCAGTATTACAGGTGTGTGTGTGTGTGTGTGTGTGTGTGTGTGTGTGTGTGTGTGTGTGTGTGTGTGTGTGTGTGTGTGTGTGTGAAGTGTGTGTGAGTACTGGAGCAGTATTACAGGTGTGTGTGTGTGTGTGAGAAGTGTGTGTGAGTACAGTAGCAGTATTACAGGTGTGTGAGAGGTGTGTGTAATGTGTGTGAGAGTACTGGAGCAGTATTACAGGTGTGTGTGTGTGTGTGTGTGTGTGAGAAGTGTGTGTGAGTACAGTAGCAGTATTACAGGTGTGTGAGAGGTGTGTGTAATGTGTGTGTGAGTACTGGAGCAGTATTACAGGTGTGTGTGTGAGAAGTGTGTGTGAGTACAGTAGCAGTATTACAGGTGTGTGAGAGGTGTGTGTAATGTGTGTGAGAGTACTGGAGCAGTATTACAGGTGTGTGTGTGTGTGTGTGTGTGTGTGTGTGTGTGTGTGTGTGTGTGTGTGTGTGAAGTGTGTGTGAGTACTGGAGCAGTATTACAGGTGTGTGTGTGTGTGTGTGTAAAGTGTGTGTGAGTACTGGAGCAGTATTACAGGTGTGTGTGTGTGAAGTGTGTGTGAGTACTGGAGCAGTATTACAGGTGTGTGTGTGTGAAGTGTGTGTGAGTACTGGAGCAGTATTACAGGTGTGTGTGTGTGTGTGTGTGTGTGTGAGAAGTGTGTGTGAGTACAGTAGCAGTATTACAGGTGTGTGAGAGGTGTGTGTAATGTGTGTGTGAGT
>NC_139578.1:35508158-35588158 GCF_946808225.1 Silurus aristotelis
CCTCAGATCCCTGACAATAAAAAAACACATCCCCATGGTCCTGAACTTAAACTCTCACACTCTTCTCATTTAACCAGGAGAAAATCATCATCATCACTCACTCCTTCACGAAGGTCTGAAGCTGAGATCGCACTGATCGCTGGGCCTGGTCAAATAAGATCTACAGGGAAAATACAGAGAAGTGTGTTCTGTATCTGTATTCACACACACACACACACACAATCCTGCAGTGTAGAGGACAGGAAACACACTCACTGTGTGGTAGTTGTTCATCTCCTGCAGTGTCTCAGCAAACGCAGCTAAACTGGACTGAGGAGAAGAAACAGAGACGATGTGCAAGGACGGGAAATAAATCAGTGTTCACATGTTAGCCAGCTAGTTAATTAGCATCAAAGTGTACAGGTTAGCATACAGTTGAGTTAGCATGCTAGCACAGCACTGTATAGAGTTCCTGATAAACACACTGATACTCTGTCATTTCTTTGTGTGTGTGTGTGTGTGTGTGTGTGTGTGTGTGTGTGTGTGTGTGTGTGCTGCACTCCTCCATAAGAAATTGGACACCAGGGGGTGCTGTGTGAGTGTACTGCACACCTCCAATAGGAATTGGACACCAGTGTGTGGCCAGTGTGTGTGTGTGTGTGTGTGTGTGTGTGTGTGTGTGTGTGTACTGAAGCGTCTCACCCCGATGACGTCGTCTCTGCTGGACTGCAGTGCTAAATCTCTGATCCCGCTAATGAACTGTCTGTTAGCGTGACTGTAAACTCGACCGGCATCAATCATCCCAATACTCAGCTTCACTAACTGTAACACACACACACACACACACACACACACACACACACACACACACACACACACACACACACACCTGCACCTCAGGGTTGTTTGTGTGTAATGAGTGGTTACACATTATGCACTATGAAGCCAAAAGCATTGGAACAGCAGACTTTCCCACCCCTTTGTGCTTCTTCTCACAAACTGTTGGAGGCACACAATTGTGTAGGACTTCTATGGAGTCATGAAATTGTCCCTTCACTTGAACTATGAGACCCAAACCTGTTCCACCATAACAATGCACAAAGCTAGCTCGGTTCATCATGCAGCACCTCTTCACCACCACCGAACTGCTGTCTGACCTCTTCCCTGAACCTCACACTACACTCTTCCTCCTTCAGCTTTCACCATCTTATTCTTCTTTCAGTCCTCACTCTCCTCCTCTTCTTCTTCACCTCCAAAACCATCCTACAGACCACCATCCAATGCTGTCTAGCTACACTGTCCCCTGCCAACACCATCAGGTTTCTACATAGAACATAGTCCACCTCTGTGCACCCTTCTTTACCCTATGATCCTCCTTCTTCTTATTATAATGTGTTCACCACCAAGGAGCTTCAAAGACTATGGGAGAGGGAGTTACAATTGGCCGTCACAGAGGAGGAATGGGAACTGATCTGGAGTCAGGCAGATAAGATATTCAGCTCAGGATTGAGCATAGATTGCATATTACAGCAAGTCTGACTCAGATAATTCACCATTATGTGTTAAATGTAAGAAACTACACCCTAAATACATTATGTGGAAATGGGAGACTACACCCACTTATTATGGAATTGTCCTGTAATTAGAACTTATTGGTCAGAAGTTGTTGTTTTTATGAGCCGTATGTTTGGATGGGAGCTACAGATGGACCCGTTGTCTTTGATTTTGTGAAGTTATTGTGAAGCCTCTCACAATGGCCAAGAGAAAGTGGATTCTGAAAACCAATGTGACTCTGAGTAGATGTTTACTGACCCTGGCGGAAAACACGTGTGTGTTATTAGTGGAGTGAATTGTGACTGTAATTAATGAATACAATCTAAGACGGAACTACGAGACAAAACATCAGGAGAAGCTGAAGAACCTGAATGCAGAGCAGAAGATACAGAAAGTAGAAGAGTTAAAGAAGAATCTGACATTTCAGCAGATGTGTTTCCCCAGAGAACAATCCCAAAGTGAAGCTGGAGTGAAAACAGAGGAGAAATCAGAGGAACATCAGCCGCTTATTTACTGAGGAAGAGTTTCTTCTCCCTTCACCTACATGCCTATTAAAGTCTGCCCCAATTAAAAGTGTTGGAGTAAGTGCAGAAATAAGCTTCAGTTAGTTCAGAATGCAGCAGCAAGAGTCCTCACTAGATCTAGAAAATATGATCACATCAGCCCTGTTTTAATCATCTACACTGCTCCCAATTACATCTCACACTGATTATAAAATACTACTACTGACGTATAAAGCACTTAACGCTCTCACGCCGCAGTATCTGAGTGAACTTCTGTACCAGGATGATCCTCCACGCCTACTTAGATCAAAAGGTGCAGGCTATTTGTTGGTTCCTCAAATAATGAAGATTCCAGCAGGGGGCAGATGTTTCTCTTATAAACCCCACAGTTATGGAACAACCTTCCAATCAGTGTTCGGGACTCAGACACAGTCTCAGTGTTCAAGTCGAGGCTGAACACATATTTATTTAGTGGAGTCTTTAGTCAGTAGGTGTTTGTGAGGTAAAGGAGCAGATCTGGAGGGATCATGGATATGGAGTGTTTGGTGAACTGGGATATTTGGATGCTGTCGTCTCCTCACTCTCACACGTTCACTCAGGTTTGTTGATGGTGGTGTGGTGGGTCGTCTCTTATCCCAGAGATCCTCATGTCTGTGTTTCCTTCTGCTTCTCCCTTTTAGTTCTGCTGCCAGAGTGAATCTTACCAGAGTCCAAACTGCACAGTGACTTAACTTTCATACAACAATCACGAGACTTAATAATCCATATCCTTCTCTTCCTGTCACCCTCTTCTCTCTCTCTCTCTCTCTCTCTCTCTCTCTCTCTTTCTTTCTCTCACTCTCTCTCTCTTTCTTTCTCTCTCTCTCTCTCTCTCTCTCTCTCTCACCCCTCTTCTCTCTCTCTCTCTCTTCTCTCTCTCTCTCTCTCTCTCTTTCTTTCTCTCACTCTCTCTCTCTCTCTCACCCCTCTTCTCTCTCTCTCTCTCTCTCTCTCTCTCTCGCTCTCTCTCTCTCACCCCTCTTCTCTCTCTCTCTCTCTCTCTCTCTCTCTCTCTCTCTCTCTCTCTCTCTCTCTCTCGTTAAACATGCTCCTGAGGTTCCAGTGATCACTGTTCCTGCTCCTCCCACTTCGTCCAGGTCTGCCTCTGGATGAGGTTCTCTTCATTTGGAGGCCACTCTTTGCTCTCTGGGACGATTTCTCATTAACGCCTTGGGTGGTTCCATGAAATTCCAGAGTAAGAACAGGAGATTTGAGGATGGATTTGGACTGTAGTTAATATCTACAGTCTGCTACACTGACTCAGGACTACAGTTTCTTCTGATCTCCATCACTGCACCTCAACATCGTTTATCTGTAATAAATAGACATTCGGTGGAACCCAGATGAGGATGAGGTTCCCTCTTGTGTCTGGATCCGCTCTTAGGTTTCTTCCTTCTGCATCTCGTGGAGTTTTTCCTTCACCACAGTCTCCACCGACTTGTTCATCAGGGACAAACTCACACTTAACCACACAAACTCACCACATTATCTGTGTAAAGCTGCTCTGAGACAATGTTCATTGTTAAAAGCTCAACACAAATAAACATGAATTGAAGATAAACTCTGAGAATGAAGCTGAGGAGGTTGAATAAAGATTTAAACACTAAGCAATGAGAACTAATACAGATTACAGTGTCATTCATCAACATCAACACTCACCTTGTCCAGTTTAGACTCCAGCTCTCCAACATCTCCCTCAACGTCTTCTACAGCAGCACTGCACATCAACATCATCATCACCATCTCCACCATCACCCACATTAACACCATCACCATCATCATTATAAACATCAACACCACCATTATCATCATCATCATCACCATCTCCACCATCACCCACATTAACACCATCACCACCATCAGCATCATTATAAACATCAACACCACCATTATCATCATCATCATCATCACCACTATCTCCATCATCCACATCAACACCACCATCACTATAAACATCAACATCAACACCACTATCTCCGTAATCACCACCACTATCTCCATCATCATCCACATCAACACCACCCTCACTACCACCACTAATATAAACATCACCATCACCACTATCTCCATCATCACCACCACTATCTCCATCATCATCCACATCACCACCACCATCATTATAAACATCAACACCATCATCATCATCACCACCACTATCTCCATCATCATCCACATCAACACCACCATCATCCCCACTGTCTCCATCATCATCACCACTGTCTCCATCATTATCCACATCAACACCACCATCATAATTATAAACATCAACACCATCATCACCACTATCTCCATCATCATCACCACTGTCTCCATCATTATCCACATCAACAACACCACCACCATAATTATAAACATCAACACCATCATCACCACTATCTCCATCATCATCACCACTGTCTCCATCATCATCACCACCACTATTATTATAACATCAACACCATCATCACCACTATCTCAATCATCATCCATGTCACCAGCCTCTACACAACACAGCCATTACTCAACTTTCATGCACCTTCTGCACAACACCCTCTCTAAATAACACAGCCCCTGAATAACACGGCCCCTAAATAACACGCCCTCTAAATAACACGCCCCCTGAATAACACGCCCTCTAAATAACACGCCCCCTGAATAACACGCCCTCTAAATAACACGCCCTCTAAATAAAACGGCCCCTGAATAACACGGCCCCTAAATAACACGCCCTCTAAATAACACGCCCCCTGAATAACACGCCCCCTAAATAACACGCCCCCTGAATAACACGGCCCCTAAATAACACGCCCTCTAAATAACACGCCCCCTGAATAACACGCCCTCTAAATAACACGGCCCCTGAATAACACGCTCTCTAAATAACACGGCCCCTAAATAACACGGCCCCTGAATAACACGCCCTCTAAATAACACGGCCCCTGAATAACACGCTCTCTAAATAACACGGCCCCTGAATAACACGCCCTCTGAATAACACGGCCCCTGAATAACACGCCCTCTGAATAACACAGCCCCTAAATAACACGGCCCCTAAATAAAACTTCCCCTGAATAAAACGGCCCCTGAATAACACGGCCCCTGAATAACACGGCCCCTAAATAACACGGCCCCTAAATAAAACGGCCCCTAAATAACACGGCCCCTAAATAACACGGCCCCTAAATAACACGCCCTCTAAATAACACGCCCTCTAAATAACACGCCCTCTAAATAACACCCCTGAATAAATAAAAAGGCCCCTGAATAACACGGCCCCTGAATAACACGGCCCCTGAATAACACGGCCCCTAAATAAAACGGCCCTTAAATAAAACGGCCCTTAAATAAAACGGCCCTTAAATAAAACGGCCCCTAAATAAAACGGCCCCTAAATAACACGGCCCCTAAATAACACGGCCCCTGAATAACACGGCCCCTGAATAACACGGCCCCTGAATAACACGGCCCCTAAATAAAACGGCCCTTAAATAAAACGGCCCTTAAATAAAACGGCCCTTAAATAAAACGGCCCCTAAATAAAACGGCCCCTAAATAACACGGCCCCTAAATAACACGGCCCCTGAATAACACGGCCCCTAAATAAAACGGCCCCTAAATAACACAGCCTCTAAATAAAACTTCCCCTAAATAACATGGCCCCTAAATAAAACGCCCCTAAATAACACGCCCTCTGAATAACACGGTCCCTGAATAACACGGCCCCTGAATAACACGGCCCCTGAATAACACGGCCCCTGAATAACACGGCCCCTGAATAACACGGCCCCTAAATAAAACTTCCCCTAAATAAAACGGCCCCTGAATAACACGGCCCCTGAATAACACGGCCCCTAAATAACACGGCCCCTAAATAACACGGCCCCTAAATAAAACGGCCCCTAAATAACACGGTCCCTAAATAACACGGCCCCTAAATAACACGGCCCCTAAATAAAACTTCCCCTAAATAACACGGCCCCTAAATAAAACTTTCCCTAAATAAAACGGCCCCTAAATAACACGGCCCCTAAATAACACGGCCCCTAAATAACACGGCCCCTAAATAAAACGGCCCCTAAATAAAACGGCCCCTAAATAAAACGGCCTCTAAATAACACGGCCCCTAAATAACACGGCCCCTAAATAACACGGCCCCTAAATAAAACGGCCCCTAAATAAAACGGCCCCTAAATAACACGGCCTCTAAATAACACGGCCCCTAAATAACACAATGTCCTAATAACAGCCTCTACACAACACACCCTTTAAATAACACACCCCCTAAATAACACAATGTCCTAATAACACCATCTACACAACACACCCTGTACTCAACCTTCATATACCCTCTACACAACACACCCTCTACACAACACACCCTCTAAATAACACAATGTCCTAATAACAGCCTCTACACAACACACCCTTTAAATAACACACCCCCTAAATAACACAATGTCCTAATAACACCATCTACACAACACACCCTCTAAATAACACCCCCCTAAATAATACAATGTCCTAATAACACCCTCTACACAACCCACCATCTACACAACCTTCATATACCCCTTTACACAACATACCCAACACACCCCTAAATAACACAATGTCCTAATAACACCCTCTACACAACACACCCTCTAAATAACACCCCCCCTAAATAATACAATGTCCTAATAACACCCTCTACACAACCCACCATCTACACAACCTTCATATACCCCTTTACACAACACACCCTATAAATACACCCTATAAATAACCCCCTACATAACACAATGTCCTAATAACACCCTCTACACAACACACCCTATAAATAACACACCCCCTAAATAATACAATGTCCTAATAACACCCTCTACACAACACACCCTGTACTCAACCTTCATATACCCTCTACACAACACACCCTCTAAATAACACAATGTCCTAATAACAGTCTCTACACAACACACCCTTTAACTAACACACCCCCTAAATAACACAATGTCCCAATAACACCCTCTAAATAATACAATGTCCTAATAACACCCTCTACACAACCCACCATCTACACAACCTTCATATACCCTCTACACAACACACCCTCTAAATAACACAATGTCCTAATAACACCCTCTACACAACACACCCTCTAAATAACACACCCCCTAAATAATACAATGTCCTAATAACACCCTCTACACAACACACCCTGTACTCAACCTTCATATACCCTCTACACAACACACCCTCTAAATAACACAATGTCCTAATAACAGTCTCTACACAACACACCCTTTAACTAACACACCCCCTAAATAACACAATGTCCCAATAACACCCTCTAAATAATACAATGTCCTAATAACACCCTCTACACAACCCACCATCTACACAACCTTCATATACCCTCTACACAACACACCCTCTAAATAACACAATGTCCTAATAACACCCTCTACACAACACACCCTCTAAATAACACACCCCCTAAATAATACAATGTCCTAATAACACCCTCTACACAACCCACCATCTACACAACCTTCATATACCCCTTTACACAACACACCCTATAAATAACACACCCCCTAAATAATACAATGTCCTAATAACACCCTCTACACAACACACCCTGTACTCAACCTTCATATACCCTCTACACAACACACCCTCTAAATAACACCCCCCCAAATAACACAATGTCCCAATAACACCCTCTAAATAACACACCCCCTAAATAATACAATGTCCTAATAACACCCTCTACACAACCCACCATCTACACAACCTTCATAAACCCTCTACACAACACACCCTCTAAATAACACAATGTCCTAATAACACCCTCTACACAACACACCCACCACACGACCTCTAAACAACACAAACTCTACACACCCTCCAGACATCCTGTACACAACACAACCTTTATACACCCTCTACATAACAAAACCTCTACACACCCTCTACACAACACAAACTCTACACACCATCCAGACATCCTGTACACAACACAACCTTTATACACCCTCTACATAACACAACCTCTACACACCCTCTACACAACACAACCTCTACACAACACAACCTCTACACACCCTCCAGACATCCTGTACACAACACAACCTCTACACACCCTCTACACAACACAACCTCTACACACCCTCTACACAACACAACCTCTACACACCCTCTACACAACACAACCTCTACACACCCTCCAGACATCCTGTACACAACACATCCTTTATACACCCTTTACAACACAACCTCTACACACCCTCTACATAACACAACCTCTACACACCCTCTACACAACACAACCTCTACACACCCTCCAGACATCCTGTACACAACACATCCTTTATACACCTTTACAACACAACCTCTACACACCCTCTACACAACACAACCTCTACACACCCTCTACACAACACAACCTCTACACACCCTCCAGACATCCTGTACACAACACAACCTCTACACACCCTCTACACAACACAACCTCTACACACCCTCTACACAACACAACCTCTACACACCCTCTACACAAACCAACCTCTACACACCCTCCAGACATCCTGTACACAACACATCCTTTATACACCCTTTACAACACAACCTCTACACACCCTCCACACAACACAACCTCTACACACCCTCTACACAACACAACCTCTACACACCCTCCAGACATCCTGTACACAACACAACCTCTACACACCCTCTACACAACACAACCTCTACACACCCTCTACACAACACAACCTCTACACACCCTCTACACAACACAACCTCTACACACCCTCCAGACATCCTGTACACAACACATCCTTTATACACCCTTTACAACACAACCTCTACACACCCTCTACATAACACAACCTCTACACACCCTCTACACAACACAACCTCTACACACCCTCCAGACATCCTGTACACAACACATCCTTTATACACCTTTACAACACAACCTCTACACAACCTCTACACAACACAACCTCTACACAACACAACCTCTACACACCCTCCAGACATCCTGTACACAACACAACCTCTACACACCCTCTACACAACACAACCTCTACACACCCTCTACACAACACAACCTCCACACCCTCTACACAACACAACCTCTACACACCCTCCAGACATCCTGTACACAACACATCCTTTATACACCCTTTACAACACAACCTCTACACACCCTCTACACAACACAACCTCTACACACCCTCTACACAACACAACCTCTACACACCCTCCAGACATCCTGTACACAACACATCCTTTATACACCTTTACAACACAACCTCTACACACCCTCTACACAACACAACCTCTACACAACACAACCTCTACACACCCTCCAGACATCCTGTACACAACACAACCTCTACACACCCTCTACACAACACAACCTCTACACAACACAACCTCTACACACCCTCTACACAACACAACCTCTACACACCCTCCAGACATCCTGTACACAACACATCCTTTATACACCCTTTACAACACAACCTCTACACACCCTCTACATAACACAACCTCTACACACCCTCTACACAACACAACCTCTACACACCCTCCAGACATCCTGTACACAACACATCCTTTATACACCTTTACAACACAACCTCTACACACCCTCTACACAACACAACCTCTACACAACACAACCTCTACACACCCTCCAGACATCCTGTACACAACACAACCTCTACACACCCTCTACACAACACAACCTCTACACACCCTCTACACAACACAACCTCTACACACCCTCCAGACATCCTGTACACAACACATCCTTTATACACCCTTTACAACACAACCTCTACACACCCTCTACACAACACAACCTCTACACACCCTCTACACAACACAACCTCTACACACCCTCTACATAACACAACCTCTACACACCCTCTACACAACACAACCTCTACACACCCTCCAGACATCCTGTACACAACACATCCTTTATACACCCTTTACAACACAACCTCTACACACCCTCTACATAACACAACCTCTACACACCCTCTACACAACACAACCTCTACACACCCTCCAGACATCCTGTACACAACACATCCTTTATACACCCTTTACAACACAACCTCTACACACCCTCTACATAACACAACCTCTACACAACACAACCTCTACACACCCTCCAGACATCCTGTACACAACACATCCTTTATACACCTTTACAACACAACCTCTACACAACCTCTACACAACACAACCTCTACACACCCTCCAGACATCCTGTACACAACACAACCTCTACACACCCTCTACACAACACAACCTCTACACACCCTCTACACAACACAACCTCTACACACCCTCTACACAACACAACCTCTACACACCCTCCAGACATCCTGTACACAACACATCCTTTATACACCCTTTACAACACAACCTCTACACACCCTCTACACAACACAACCTCTACACACCCTCTACACAACACAACCTCTACACACCCTCTACACAACACAACCTCTACACACCCTCTACACAACACAACCTCTGCACACCCTCTACACAACACAACCTCTACACACCCTCCAGACATCCTGTACACAACACATCCTTTATACACCCTTTACAACACAACCTCTACACACCCTCTACATAACACAACCTCTACACACCCTCTACACAACACAACCTCTACACACCCTCCAGACATCCTGTACACAACACATCCTTTATACACCTTTACAACACAACCTCTACACACCCTCTACACAACACAACCTCTACACAACACAACCTCTACACACCCTCCAGACATCCTGTACACAACACAACCTCTACACACCCTCTACACAACACAACCTCTACACACCCTCTACACAACACAACCTCTACACACCCTCTACACAACACAACCTCTACACACCCTCCAGACATCCTGTACACAACACATCCTTTATACACCCTTTACAACACAACCTCTACACACCCTCTACATAACACAACCTCTACACACCCTCTACACAACACAACCTCTACACACCCTCCAGACATCCTGTACACAACACATCCTTTATACACCCTTTACAACACAACCTCTACACACCCTCTACATAACACAACCTCTACACACCCTCTACACAACACAACCTCTACACACCCTCCAGACATCCTGTACACAACACATCCTTTATACACCTTTACAACACAACCTCTACACAACCTCTACACAACACAACCTCTACACACCCTCCAGACATCCTGTACACAACACAACCTCTACACACCCTCTACACAACACAACCTCTACACACCCTCTACACAACACAACCTCTACACACCCTCTACACAACACAACCTCTACACACCCTCCAGACATCCTGTACACAACACATCCTTTATACACCTTTACAACACAACCTCTACACACCCTCTACACAACACAACCTCTACACAACACAACCTCTACACACCCTCCAGACATCCTGTACACAACACAACCTCTACACACCCTCTACACAACACAACCTCTACACAACACAACCTCTACACACCCTCTACACAACACAACCTCTACACACCCTCCAGACATCCTGTACACAACACATCCTTTATACACCCTTTACAACACAACCTCTACACACCCTCTACATAACACAACCTCTACACACCCTCTACACAACACAACCTCTACACACCCTCCAGACATCCTGTACACAACACATCCTTTATACACCTTTACAACACAACCTCTACACACCCTCTACACAACACAACCTCTACACAACACAACCTCTACACACCCTCCAGACATCCTGTACACAACACAACCTCTACACACCCTCTACACAACACAACCTCTACACACCCTCTACACAACACAACCTCTACACACCCTCCAGACATCCTGTACACAACACATCCTTTATACACCCTTTACAACACAACCTCTACACACCCTCTACACAACACAACCTCTACACACCCTCTACACAACACAACCTCTACACACCCTCTACATAACACAACCTCTACACACCCTCTACACAACACAACCTCTACACACCCTCCAGACATCCTGTACACAACACATCCTTTATACACCCTTTACAACACAACCTCTACACACCCTCTACATAACACAACCTCTACACACCCTCTACACAACACAACCTCTACACACCCTCCAGACATCCTGTACACAACACATCCTTTATACACCCTTTACAACACAACCTCTACACACCCTCTACATAACACAACCTCTACACAACACAACCTCTACACACCCTCCAGACATCCTGTACACAACACATCCTTTATACACCTTTACAACACAACCTCTACACAACCTCTACACAACACAACCTCTACACACCCTCCAGACATCCTGTACACAACACAACCTCTACACACCCTCTACACAACACAACCTCTACACACCCTCTACACAACACAACCTCTACACACCCTCTACACAACACAACCTCTACACACCCTCCAGACATCCTGTACACAACACATCCTTTATACACCCTTTACAACACAACCTCTACACACCCTCTACACAACACAACCTCTACACACCCTCTACACAACACAACCTCTACACACCCTCTACACAACACAACCTCTACACACCCTCTACACAACACAACCTCTGCACACCCTCTACACAACACAACCTCTACACACCCTCCAGACATCCTGTACACAACACATCCTTTATACACCCTTTACAACACAACCTCTACACACCCTCTACATAACACAACCTCTACACACCCTCTACACAACACAACCTCTACACACCCTCCAGACATCCTGTACACAACACATCCTTTATACACCTTTACAACACAACCTCTACACACCCTCTACACAACACAACCTCTACACAACACAACCTCTACACACCCTCCAGACATCCTGTACACAACACAACCTCTACACACCCTCTACACAACACAACCTCTACACACCCTCTACACAACACAACCTCTACACACCCTCTACACAACACAACCTCTACACACCCTCCAGACATCCTGTACACAACACATCCTTTATACACCCTTTACAACACAACCTCTACACACCCTCTACATAACACAACCTCTACACACCCTCTACACAACACAACCTCTACACACCCTCCAGACATCCTGTACACAACACATCCTTTATACACCCTTTACAACACAACCTCTACACACCCTCTACATAACACAACCTCTACACACCCTCTACACAACACAACCTCTACACACCCTCCAGACATCCTGTACACAACACATCCTTTATACACCTTTACAACACAACCTCTACACAACCTCTACACAACACAACCTCTACACACCCTCCAGACATCCTGTACACAACACAACCTCTACACACCCTCTACACAACACAACCTCTACACACCCTCTACACAACACAACCTCTACACACCCTCTACACAACACAACCTCTACACACCCTCCAGACATCCTGTACACAACACATCCTTTATACACCCTTTACAACACAACCTCTACACACCCTCTACACAACACAACCTCTACACACCCTCTACACAACACAACCTCTACACACCCTCCAGACATCCTGTACACAACACATCCTTTATACACCCTTTACAACACAACCTCTACACACCCTCTACACAACACAACCTCTACACACCCTCTACACAACACAACCTCTACACACCCTCTACCAAGTGCAGGCAGTGGGATATACTCTAGTAGGAGACTGACAGTGGTACAGTGTGTATAGAAGTGGACATTACACACACACACACACACATATACATATACACACACACATATACATATACACACACACATATACATATACACACACACATATACATATATACACAAACAGACACACACACACACACACACACACACACACACGTCTTGTATTTCGGAAAGGTAACGAAGACTATGTCCCTCACTCCATCACTCAGTAAAGCTGTCTCTTACTCACACACACACACACACACACACACACACACGATTGTACATTACCTACCGGAAACGGGGCGAGTCTTTCAAACACTCCTCAAAATCCACCTTCATGATCATGATGATCTTTTAATAATGTATTTATTATAATTATAATGCTTTGTGTTGTGCTGCAGGAGGAAGCAGATGAGACACATAGAAGGTTGTGATGTTCAGGCGCGAGTAATTATTATTATCATAAGCGGTGAGATCAGGGGAAGTGACATCACGCCGACACCGGAAATGAACTACATTCATTTTACACATACAATAAATATATTGTTATAATTAATAATTTTTGTTATTTATTTAATTGTTTGTTATTAATATGTTTGACTGTAACAGTATCGGGTTATATCTACATTCCCAAACAAGCGAGTTTTAATGAGATTTTCTGGTCTCTGAGTGTAGTTCAGTTACAGGTTAAAAAACTACATATCCCATAAAACCCACCCTCCAGCCTCACATGCGTTAGCGTGTGGCTAATCGTCTCTAACCAGCAGGCTAACGCTAATGTATCAGCGACGATGCTAGTGATTTTATATGATTTAAAAAAAATTTAACTAGAAATCAAATTTAATTCCAACGTATATTATTATTATTTTACCCAAAATATATTTCAGCTCATCTTGTTTCCCCTATATTAGATAATTACCTCAGAATTAACCTTAGATGACTTCATCAAGTTTCCATTCCCTCGGACAATTACCTCAGAATTTACCTAAAATTAGCTCATCTCGCATTGAATTACCTCAAACATTCACCTAAGATTTTTACCTTTAGATGAGCTCATCTTTCATTTACCTCAGATTTTTACCTAAGATTAGCTCATCACACATTTCTGTTACCTCACAGAGTGATCTCAGATGAGCTCATCTTGTTTCATTTACCTCAGATCTTTACCTTAGATTAGCTTGTCACACATTCCTATGGTACCTCAGATAATGAGCTCAGATTTTTACCTCAGATAATAACCTTTAGATTATTTTGTCACACATTTCTGTTACCTCAGAGAATGATCTCAGATTTGCACCTGGGATTAGCTCATCTTGTTTTATTTACCTCAGATTTTGACCTCAGATTAACCTATCTTGTTTCATTTATCTCAGATTAGCTCATCACACATTTCCGTTCTAAATAATTCTCAGATAATGATCTCAGATTTTTACTTCAGATGATCTCATCCTGCTTCATTTACCTCAGACTTTTAACTCAGATTAGCTCATCTCACATTTCTGTTACCTCACAGAATTATTTCAGATTTTCACCTCAGATGAGCTCATCTTGTTTCAATTACCTCAGATTTTTACCTCAGATGAGCTTGTCACACCGGGAAAATGTATAAAAAAAATATGTAGTTCATGATTCAGGAAGATGGATAATTTTAATTATTGAATTTATGGATTTTTTATGTAGTATTTTCATTTTAGGTAATATATATGGATATAATAACAGCCACAAAAACACACTTCTTTTTGCTGAATTTTTAGAAAAAAATGATTCCTTATTGAATAATTTGTTTATGCTAAATTAATAATTGGGGTGTTTGAAACTGCATAGATGTACCTATTAAAGATTGTCACCCTCAAAGATCCTTAAGAAGAACTTGTGGAGAATGTAATCATCTCTGGCTGCATTCAAACTGTTGTGATGTGTGGACAAAAAAATCCAGATCAAATCCAGTTCACCTGAAATAAAGATTTATCTAAGAGATCCAGTGTTGACTTTTGGCATATCTTAAATAATTTATTAGATAATGTGGATGAAACTCAAATAGAACCATCAGTTTTTCTGATAATATAATTTTCTTTAGTAATATGCGTAAAAAACAATGTATTAAATATAAACCAAATGACTGGAAATTCAGTGACACACTTTTGAGTGATAAGCACGCTTTAGATGCGGCCCACTCCTGCTTTTAGCAGCCTCGCTTCTCTCCGAGCGGTGCCGGCCGTGGATAGAGGAAAATTTGACAATAGCTAAAAAAGACAAAATATATGGCAAATATTGGGACTTTATACAATTTTAAATCAGCAATATAGCCATCAAAAGGGAAAAAGAATAATCTAAGCCAAAAAAGATTGAGACAAGATAGATTACTCAAAGAAATAATATCTGTTTATGAAAAGGACAAGCAAATGCAAGCTGATGTCAATCTTTTAATTGAATTACAATCTGAATTAGACAATATCTATCAAAATATGGCATGAGAAGCTTTCGTCCGTTCTAGAATATGGTGAAAGGAATATCAAATACTTTCATAATTTCAAAGCTTAAAATTAATGAGCAGATATCTAAAGACCCGGCAAAAATTTCTGATTTTGTGGAAGAATTCTATAAAAAACTATACTCTGAACACAACAGTAGCCGATCTTCAAATTTACTTTCTAATATTCAAACAATTGCACAAGGTGTTGACGAAACACAGAAAGATGTTTGTGATCAATATAGATTGTTAGAAGAATTTAAAAACAACATCAGTAAGTTAAAAGAGAATAAAGAATGATGGCCTAACAGGTGAGTTTTATGAGATATTCCAAGAATACTTTTCTGAATGTTTATTATGGTTTTTTGAGGAAGCTATAGAAGTCTGTAGGCCCCCCAAATCTATGTGTCAAGGCCTAATTACACTGGTACCCAAACCCAATAAGGATTCTTTGCTTCTCCACAACTAAAGGCCAATAACATTAATTAATAATTATGCAAAACTATTGGCTCACATCTTTGCACAAAGAATAAAGTTATGTCTAGATACAATTATAGATGAGAGTCAGTCAGGCTTTACGCAAGGACGACATATTAGCAACAATATTAGATTCATTTTAGATTTAATTGATTATACAGATTATATAAACGATAACAGCTACATCTTATATGTAGACATATATAAAGCTTCTGTTACTGTAAAACATTTTTACTTTGTTTTTTTACTATTTCGATTTTTCTGGTTTTGGTCAATACTTTAAAAGGGCGATACAGACTTTATATAACGATTGTAATGGTTCAGTTAAACTCTCACAGGGAATTTAACCCTTTTTACACATCGATTTAGTATAAAACAGGGACACCCGGTGGCTCCCTTTCTATTTCTCCTAGTTATGCAAACGATGTCTTTACATATACATAATTACACTTTTCAAGGCACTAGAATTGGGGACAGAGAAATTAGATGTTAGCTTGCAGATTTTGTTGAAAGATATATCACAGGTTAAAGAAATTATAGAATGCATCTATATATATATATATATATATATTTATTTATTTATTTATCAATATTACAATCAATATAAATATATATATTTTTAGGCAAAGTGTCAGGCTTAATTTTAAATATTTAAAAAATCTACGCTTTTCCACTCAAAGACAATGATATTACTTATGCTGAATTTTAAGGTATTCCATTATAGAAAGAAGTAACTTATCTTGGTATCAATAGCTATAGAAAACCTGATGAAAAAAAATAATAAAAATTATGTGTCTCATGATGGATTTATCACTCAAAGGTAGGAATCTTTTATCCAAAACACTATCTCACAATCTTTTCATGAACAAATCAACTCAGTTCTATTCAACTTTATATGGAAAAACAAACCTCAATTTAAATAGAAATATTTGATGTAATTTTTATAATCAAGGAGGTTTGAATGTGATTGATTTTGTTACTTCTAACACAGTTTTCAAGTTGAAATGGATTTAACATTACATTAGACATAAAATAAGATGCATTACATAACTCCAAATCTTGTTTTTTAAAAAGTTGGGGGAATAGAGTTCCTTTTCAAATGTAATTTTGAAGTCAATAAACCACCCATTCAGTTATCTAATTTTCATAGACAGGTTATTTTATTCTGGGTACTTATATACAAACATAATTCACCCATTATCTAACTAATATGGAATAATAAAAATGTTAAATATAACAATAAATACATTTTCTATAAAAATTGGGTTAAAAATTAAAAATGTAATGGTCTCGTAATTGATAATGAAGGATATTTACTTAAATACTGTATACTGAATTCTTCAGAAATTTGGTATTCCAATAGCTCCTGATGAATATTGTCTTATTAAATGGTATTGATATTGATACAGATAGAAAATGTAATAATACATTTTTCAGATAGTTGATTTATTGTCCCGCAACGTTTCCTTATTTCTGGAATAACAATTTTGAGAATGTTTTAAAATTGAGATAAGGAAAATAAGATGTTATTTATTTGAATAAAAAAAAGATATGGATGAGTCATTTTTATGCTAAATTTGTTAATATTATTAGGTAAATTCTATACACACAAATATAAATGGTCAGAAAGGAATAGAATAGCCTTTATTTGTCACATATACATTACAGCACAGTGAAATGTTGTTCTTCGCATACCCCAGATTGCTTGGAAGCTGGGGTCAGAGCGCAGGGTCAGCCATGATACAGCGCCCCTGGAGCACACAGAGGGTTGAGGGCCTTGCTCAAGGGCCCAAGAGTGGCAGCTTGGCGATACCGGGGCTTGAACCAAGCTGCCACTCTTGGGTGGCCGATGGCCGATATCTGATGGCCTGATGGCCTGGTGGCCTGATGGCCGATATCTCTCAATTCAAGGCTGAATTAAAAATGTATTCAAAAATCTCAGTATTATATATATGATATTTTATTATATGATTGTAAAATTTTTTTGTCTTTCAATAAAAAAAATAAAAAAAATAAAAAATAAATAAAAACAGTGTGCTTAAATACCGAGTGGTAAGAGAAAAACGGCAAGATGAACCCTAAACCCTATTGAACATCTCTGGAGAGACTCGAAATTGTCTGTCCACGATGCTTCCCATCCAACCTGCCCCAGACAGAGAGGATTTCCATGAAGAAGGGCAGAAAACCCCCCAATCCAGGTGTGTAAAGCTCTTTGTTTTAAACCCCAAAAGACTGGAACTGCTGCCAAAGAATACTTATGGACGTGAACAATTTCAGCTTTTTTATTAAAAATTATTTACAGACATATCTGTCTGTATTTTATTCTGCTTCTGTTATTTTCTGTAATAATGAAACGGGTGCAGACTTTAATCTGCATTTTAATAAAGTTATAATAATAATAAAGAGCATTTTTATTACAGGTTCAATGATTTAAATATTTTCTGATGTTTTTGTAAACAGCCTTAAACAGCAAAAACATCTCCCTAAATAAAAACATACAAATACTGTTGTGTTTTTTTGTATTGTTTATTTGCAAATAGCTGATATTATTTATAGAACACACATGAGCAGGTGGGAAATATAATGAAAATATCATTGTGAGATTTAAAAGATATTCCTCTAATGCGTGATGTACATCAGGATATGGCAAAATACTATGAAAATTTCCAGCTAAATTTATTATTTAGTTATTAATAACATCCTGAACATCCCGAACCATCTAGAGACGTACCAGCGCCATTTAGGTCCCACTTCATGTGGAGTTTGAACACTGGACCTCCTGGAGTGTTTAAAGGCTCTGGCATGGAGAAGCTGGTGTTGGATCTGTGATGATCTCAGATGTTGAGTTATTTTATAAGTTGCTCAGTAGCTCCTAGTTTTATAAACATAATGACTGTAGAAGACTGTAGAAAGATCATCAGTCATAATCACACACTCCAGTGCTCATGTTAGTTCTCACTCTCCAGTGTTCTGTAGTGTTTAAAGACTATAATCACACTCTTGATGTCACCCACATGAGGATGAGGTTCTGCTTTTGAGTTCCTCTCAAGGTTTCTTCCTAATAACATCTAAGGGAGTTTTTCCTTCACCACAGTCTCCCCCAGTCTTCATCATCAGGGATAAACACACATCATTCACCTTCATTCTTAAACTCTGTAAAGCTGCTTTGAGACAACGACCATTGTGAAAATCGCTAAAGAAGGAAACTTGACTTTTACCATTTCATCACCATTTCTACAATATTAAAGAGAGAGAGAGAGAGAGAGAGAGAGAGAAAAAGAGGAGAGAGAGAGAGAGAGAGAGAGAGAGAGAGAGAGAGAGAGAGAGAGAGAGAGAGAGAGAGACAGGACAGGACAGGACAGGACAGGACAGGACAGATTAATTATCTATGAGTCTCTTTCTCACACTGGTTGATGGTGTGGTCATTTTCAGAAGATGATTTGTTCTGCTTGTGTAGACCATTCTGATGTTTCATGAGGTTCTCAGTTGGTCCTGTGAGAGAATAAAATATCCACGGTCAGTAAGATTATAGATTATTAGACAGCAAACAGATGAAATGTATTTCACACCTCGTCTCAGTAATTCATCACATCTCCTGAAGCCTGAAGAGTAAAATTGTGTGTGAAGTCTGGATATAAAGGAACTGTGGAGGATTTCCTTCTCAGAGTGAGACTGGAGGAATTCAGGTGTAAAGAGTACGGTGTGGAATACTGAGTGTTCACATGAACATGTAGGACCAGGAATAATCTGATGGTTTTCTCTCTCAGTGATCAGTAGTAGAGCATCTCAGATACATCACTGAAGAACACGTGGAAATATTCTGTTATTTATAGATGATGATGTTTCTCTGGTGGAAGTGTCCATGCAGTGTCTGAGTGGAGTCTAATCAGGAGGATGTGCTGTGGATTTGATTCTGATTACAGAACAGTCATGTGATCTCTGATGTCACAGTGCTGCATGGTTCTGATACTTACAGGGTTCCTTTGGAGGAACTGAATTCGCTTCCTCTGACAGATTGTTACACCCACTGCACCAGCCAGCAGCAGCACCAGCACCACTATCAGGGGAATCACCCACACTGGTGAAGCCCTCCTATCATCTAAAAACACACACACACACACACACACACACACACACACACACACACACACACACACACACACACACAGTGTTGATGACAAAACTACACTTGCACTGTAGGATAAAACCATAACTGTATTTTTATCACTTAAATCATTTTCTTCTATCTGATGTCATTTCTGCTGGAGATCACAGTTCAGAGCAGAAATGATGGAGTCAATAAAAGACTACAGTAATAAAGTTCATATGAAGGTGAAAATGTTCCTGTCAGTTTTAGACGCTCAGTTCTGGAGGATTAAAGTGTGATTTGATTAATTAAACATCACAAGCAGGAAAAATCACAAGTGCAGATTCCTGTGAAGTCCAATCACATGATCACATCCACCTTCACAAACACTTCTGCTTCTCACAGGATTTCATCTAAAACAGCAAACTGTGTAGAACAAAGAACACTGCTGCTGATCTTCTAGAAGCCTCTGATACTGCACCATAAACAACCCCAAATATCTGAAACCACCTCCATCTGTCTCAGAGCTGAAAACAGATCATCTGCTACAGTCCTGTATGTCTTAGTTATCATGAGTGATAAAGTTTAGAGTGTTGGTCTGAGACAGGTGGAGGAGTATTAGTTCTTTAAAATTCATACATTGATCCAAAACTGAAAGATCAGTCATGTGTCATAAACCCATCTCTGGAGTCTCCTCTTACAGACACAGACGTTCTCATCCACATAACAGATGTCACATTGCCAGTAACCTCATTGATCCTCCTCTATATGGTACGGAGGCTCTACTGTGTGTGAGCCTAAAGACCTGAAAAGGCTCGTCAAAACTGCCCAACGCATCACTGGCACCCAACTACCTGCTATTGAGCACCTTCACCACAGCAGATGTCTGTGTAGAGCTCACAACATCATCAAAGACTCTTCACATCCCAGTCATAAACTGTTTAACCTCCTTCCATCACGAAGGAGATACAGGAACTTACGCACCAGAACCAGCAGGTTCAGGGATAGTTTTTTCCATCCACCATCACACTACTGAACTCTACACTACACCGCTAATCACTACAAAACATCCACCATCACTACAAAACATCCACCATCCAACTTCTGAACTCTACACTACACCGCTAATCACTACAAAACATCCACCATCACACTACTGAACTCTACACTACACCGCTAATCACTACAAAACATCCACCATCACACTACTGAACTCTACACTACACCGCTAATCACTACAAAACAACCACCATCACACTACTGAACTCTACACTACACCGCTAATCACTACAAAACATCCACCATCACACTACTGAACTCTACACTACACCGCTAATCACTACAGAACATCCACCATCACACTACTGAACTCTACACTACACCGCTAATCACTACAAAACATCCACCATCACACTACTGAACTTTACACTACACCGCTAATCACTACAAAACATCCACCATCACACTACTGAACTCTACACTACACCACTAATCACTACCAAACATCCACCATCACACTACTGAACTCTACACTACACCGCTAATCACTACAAAACAACCACCATCACACTACTGAACTCTACACTACACCGCTAATCACTACAGAACATCCACCATCACACTACTGAACTCTACACTACACTGTTAGATCAATACAAAATATCCATCACACTACTGAACTCATCACTACAAAACATCCACCATCACACTACTGAACTCTACACTACACCGCTAATCACTACAAAACATCCACCATCACACTACTGAACTCTACACTACACCGCTAATCACTACAAAACATCCACCATCACACTACTGAACTCTACACTACACTGTTAATTCACTACAAAACATCCACCATCACACTACTGAACTCATCACTACAAAACATCCACCATCACACTACTGAACTCAACACTACACTGTTAATTCACTACAAAACATTCACCATCACACTACTGAACTCTACACTACACTGTTAGATCACTACAAAACATCCACCATCACACTACTGAACTCTACACTACACCGCTAATCACTACAAAACATCCACCATCACACTACTGAACTCTACACTACACCGCTAATCACTAGAAAACATCCACCATCACACTACTGAACTCTACACTACACCGCTAATCACTACAAAACATCCACCATCACACTACTGAACTCTACACTACACTGTTAATTCACTACAAAACATCCACCATCACACTACTGAACTCATCACTACAAAACATCCACCATCACACTACTGAACTCAACACTACACTGTTAATTCACTACAAAACATCCACCATCACACTACTGAACTCTACACTACACTGTTAGATCACTACAAAACATCCACCATCACACTACTGAACTCTACACTACACCGCTAATCACTACAAAACATCCACCATCACACTACTGAACTCTACACTACACCGCTAATCACTAGAAAACATCCACCATCACACTACTGAACTCTACAGTACACTGCTGATCACTACAAAACATCCACCATCACACTACTGAACTCTACACTACACCGCTAATCACTACAAAACATTCACCATCACACTACTGAACTCTACACTACACCGCTAATCAATACAAAACACAACATCTACCATCACACTACTAAACTCTACACTACACCACTAATCACTACGAAACATCCACCATCACACTACTGAACTCTACACTACACCGCTAATCACTAGAAAACATCCACCATCACACTACTGAACTCTACACTACACCGCTAATCACTACAAAACAACCACCATCACACTACTGAACTCTACACTACACCACTAATCACTACAAAACATCCACCATCACAGTACTGAACTCTACACTACACTGTAAGATCATTACAAAACATCTACCATCACACTACTGAACTCTACACTACACCACTAATCACTACAAAACATCCACCATCACACTACTGAACTCTACACTACACCGCTAATCACTACAAAACATACACCATCCAAATACTGAACTCTACACTACACCACTAATCACTACAAAACATCCACCATCACACTAGTGAACTCTACACTACACCACTAATCACTACAAAACATCCACTATCACACTACTGAACTCATCACTACAAAACATCCACCATCACACTACTAAACTCTACACTACACTGCTAATCACTACAAAACATCCACCATCACACTACTGAACTCTACACTACACCGCTAATCAATACAAAACACATCTACCTTTACACTACTAAACTCTACACTACACCGCTAATCACTACAAAACATCCACCATCACACTACTGAACTCTACACTACACCGCTAATCACCACAAAACAACCCCCATCACACTACTGAACTCTACACTACACCACTAATCACTACAAAACATCCACCATCACACTACTGAACTCTACACTACACCGCTAATCACTACAAAACATCCACCATCACACTACTGAACTCTACACTACACAGCTAATCACTACAAAACATCCACCATCACACTACTGAACTCTACACTACACTGTAAGATCATTACAAAACATCTACCATCACACTACTGAACTCTACACTACACCACTAATCACTACAAAACATCCACCATCACACTACTGAACTCTACACTACACCACTAATCACTACAAAGCATCCACCATCCAAATACTGAACTCTACACTACGCCACTAATCAATACAAAACACATCTACCTTTACACTACTAAACTCTACACTACACCGTTAATCACTACAAAACATCCACCATCACACTACTGAACTCTACACTACACCGCTAATCACTACAAAACAACCCCCATCACACTACTGAACTCTACACTACACCACTAATCACTACAAAACATCCACCATCACACTACTGAACTCTACACTACACCGCTAATCACTACAAAACATCCACCATCACACTACTGAACTCTACACTACACAGCTAATCACTACAAAACATCCACCATCACACTACTGAACTCTACACTACACCACTAATCACTACAAAACATACACCATCCAAATACTGAACTCCACACTACACCACTAATCACTACAAAACATCCACCATCACACTAGTGAACTCTACACTACACCACTAATCACTACAAAACATCCACCATCACACTACTGAACTCATCACTACAAAACATCCACCATCACACTACTAAACTCTACACTACACCGCTAATCACTACAAAACATCCACCATCACAGTACTGAACTCTACACTACACCACTAATCACTACAAAACATCCACCATCACACTACTGAACTCTACACTACACCGCTAATCACTACAAAACATCCACCATCACACTACTGAACTCTACACTACACCGCTAATCAATACAAAACACATCTACCTTTACACTACTAAACTCTACACTACACCGCTAATCACTACAAAACATCCACCATCACACTACTGAACTCTACACTACACCGCTAATCACTACAAAACAACCCCCATCACACTACTGAACTCTACACTACACCACTAATCACTACAAAACATCCACCATCACACTACTGAACTCTACACTACACCGCTAATCACTACAAAACATCCACCATCACACTACTGAACTCTACACTACACCGCTAATCACTACAAAACATCCACCATCACCATCACACTACTGAACTCAACACTACACCGCTAATCTCTATAAAACCACAAAACAAACACAAAACAAAACACTGTATACAACCTCTGTACTATACATGTATATATTACATAGTATATCTTTTTTACTCCTCATTACATCTGTACTATTTTATCTATATGTATCTTTATATCATTACTGTACATTCTGCCCAACATTTCATTCATTTGTGTATATAACCTGTGTGTAGTAGACTGTTTTTTTGACTTGCTAACTTCTAAAATGCCATAATCTTGTAACCTTTCACTTCTGCAAATTCCTCTTCAATGCCATAGCCTCAGAACCATTTCTGTACTTCTTAATGATGTCCACATGTCTCTCACTGTTACTGCCTTATATTTATTCACTTTACATATGTTTACATATTTATCACTTGCTGTACATATGATACATATTTATCTGCACTTTTGCATGATGGCTACATTTTGCACTTCTGGTAGATGCCAAACTGCATTTCGTTGCTGTACCTGTAGAATGCAATAACAATAAAGTTCTTTCTATCTATCTATCTATCTATCTATCTATCTATCTATCTATCTATCTATCTATCTATCTATCTATCTATCTATCTATCCAATCTAATCTAATCTAATCCAATCTAATCCAATCTAATCTATATCTTTTGTCTCAATCTCAAACAGTGTTGGTAGGTGGGCTCTGGAACTGCCAGTCTGCTGTAAGGAAAGCTGACTATCACAGCCTTTGCTTCCCACTATGCCTTTGACTTTCTGGCACTTAGAGACCTGGATATCTCCATAGAACACTGCTACACCAGCTGCTCTGTCTTCTGCCTTTGCTTTCTCCAAGAGAAACCGGTACTGGCACCGAGGTGGAGAAATTAACTTCCCCTAGATGTCCGAACAGAGTCCCTGACTATCTTCAAGCAAGGTTGAAGACCTACCACTTAAATTAGCACTTTCCAAGTTTGCTTTGTAAAAATCAAGAGCTGTAGTCTGATTTATATTCAGTTTGTATTCCGTAGTCCACAAACAACATCTTTGTATAATTCCCATTATATAATATTTATATAATTTTATGATGGGAGACAAAAATATTTAACTAAAGCTGATATGATGTCTTAAGTAAATGCACAGAGAAACTTTTAACCTAAAAAGGTTCATTTAACAAATAATTATGTTAATAACTAAAGTTCGACCAACAGTGGATTTTATGGATACCGATCGCAAGGTTGGATCATAATTCCTGATAGCCATTTTAGCATCAAAAGTTTTGGATACTGGATAAAAACAAAGCAAAATAATCCATGCAAAATAATAACTACTGAACTTTATAAAAAAATAAAAAAAATTGCTAAAGAAAAATAAATATGAATATATTAATTAATAAATATAATTATATACATTTTTTATAATATATATAGCATTCTTTTTTGTGGCATCTCGTCTAAAAACAAACAGCACATAGCGTCAGTGATTCACCTCTAAAGTCCGCTTTTCTTAAAGTCCCCTGTCAGACCAGAAGCCAGCGATCAACTACCGTGCTTTAATAACTAAGGACAACCTTTATTATCAGATGAAGATCAGATGATATGAGTAAAATATATAAAAAAAAAAATTACCTCACCTTTGGTTGAACAGCTTTAGCCAGAACACACCTTTGGCACTCACAGCACCACTGCTCCACATCTTTCAGCATCCCTGGCCAATGGCAACGACGCTTAACCAATTCAACAGTCCTATGTAGCATGTAAACTCGTAAACACTTCCTTTTGGAGGTTTTGAGGTAGCAGTAACTGATAGATCTCTTGATGGCCATCAGGTGAATTAATTAAATGATAAAAGACACCCATCCTTTACACGTAATCGATCCCACTGCCTAGACAACTCCTTCACTGCTCGACCCATCTCCACCAACTCGCAAGCCTTCATGACAGGGCCAATAACTGGGTCTGCCTGTTGCAAAGACCGCAAATCTGATTGTGAACGTCCAGGCAGTGCAGCAATTTCATTAACCCTTACCACTGCCTGTTCCAGGGGATATATACCAACCTGCTGTGGTATTGCTAATAGGACCTCTGTTCCTGGAAAAACATCTTCCATACCCTGACGAGATAATGCGTCTGCAATTTGATTAACAGTTACTCACTCCTTTGTTAGGCTGGGAAGTAGGTAGTGTTTTTGTTTTGTTTGTTATTTTTTTAGGGAGAAACAGCGATTGACTTCGTGGGACCTCGATATTGTCACTGGACAGGATGTGCTGTGGCCTAAGCTGATGGTCTGCTGTAGCTATGGCAGAGAAGCTGCAACACTTACGGGAGCAGTTGGAGCAACTGCGTGTGGAAAATGAGAGACTGAAACAGCAGACTCAAAATGGAGCTTCAGCAGGTGGTGTTTCAAGTTCAACACTTGAGGGTAAGGGACAAAGGAGGGAACAAGCGTTATACTTGCCTAGAGAGAGAAAATGTCCCAAATTTTCTGTTAAAGTGTCATTGGGATCTCTGCCTATTGAAGATTGGATTGAAGAGGTGGAGAGCTGTATTTAGAGGGGGAAGCTCGGACTGAAATGTAATTTAGGTCTAGGAAAGTTAGAGAGAATTCAACTCAGATTTTTACTGTTTTGCGTGAGTTGTATTGTTCTTCCTTTTCTTATGTTACCTTACAACAGCAATTTTTTGATAGAAAGCAAAAGGAAGAGAAGTCTTTTCAAGAGTTTTTTCATGCTTTGATGGATTTGATGGATAGGATTCGAAAAGCTAAGGTTGCGTTAGGAAGGGCATCCAGCGTAAAACATGTGCCAAATCAAATATGCGGATCACAAATGAGAATTTCATACCGAATCTGTTGAGGCCCGGGTTAACAACAACCACCACAGGTATCGTTAGACGACAGGGTACCGGTGGAAATTGGGCTACTGTTGGCCGAAGGAGGAGAAGGAGAGGAGGAAGACGTCTACAGAGACGGCAGGGAAAGGAGAAGTGTAGGAGAAGTGGAGGAGAGTGGAGGTTTGGGTTGGTACTTTAAATGTTGGTACTATGTCTGGTAAAGGGAGAGAGGGAGCTGATATAATGGAGAGAAGAAAGGTAGAGATGTTGTGTGTTCAGGAGACCAAGTGGAAAGGGAGGTGTAAGAGCAGGAACATTGGAGGTGTTTAAACTGTTTTATCATGGTGTGGATTAAAAGAGAAATGGTGTAGGGGGGATTCTGAAGGAGGAGTACAGTAAGAGTGTAGTGGAGGTGAAGAGAGTTTCTGATGGGGTGATGATCATGAAGGTGGAAGTTGAAGGGATGATGATAAATGTCATCAGTGCTTATGCTCCACAAGTTGGCTGTGAGATGGAGGAGAAGGAAAGATTCTGGAGTGAATTAGATGAAGTGGTAGATGGTGTACCTAGAAATGAACGATTGGGGCAGACTTTAATGGGCATGTAGGTGAAGGGAACAGAGGTGATGAGGAGGTTACGGTAGGTATGGTCTTAAGGAGAGGAATATGAGAGGGTTGATGGTGGTAGATTTTGCTTAAAGGATGGAAATAGCAGTGGTGAACACGTATTTTAAGAAGAAGTAGGATCAAAGGGTGACGTATAAGAGTGGAGGAAGGTGCACACAGGTGGACTATGTGCTATGCAGGAGATGCAACCTGAAGGAGATTGGAGACTGTAAGGTGTTGGCAGGGGACAGTGTAGCTAGACAGCATCAGATGGTGGTCTGTAGGATGGTTTTGGAGGTGAAGAAGAAGAGGAGGAGAGTGAGGACTAAAAGAAGAAGATGGTGGAAACTGAAGGAGGAAGAGTGTAGTGTGAGGTTGAGGGAAGAGGTCAGACAGGAGCTCGGTGGTGGTGAAGAGGTGCCGGATGATTGGGAAACTACTGCAGGAGTGATGAGGGTGGCAGCTAGAAAAGTACTTGGTGTGACATCTGGAAATAGAAAGCAAGACAAGGAGACGTGGTGGTGGAATGAGGAAGTGCAGGAGAGCATAAGGAGAAAGAGGTTGGAGAAACAGAAGTGGGATCGACAGGGTGATGAGAAAAGTAGGCAGGAGTACAAGGAGATGCAGCAGCAGGTGAAGAGGGATGTGGTGAAAGCCAAGGAAAAGGCATATAAGGGAACTGTATAAGAGGTTGGACACTGAGGAAGGAGAAAAGGATTTGTACCGATTGGCCAAGCAGAGGGATCGAGCTGGGAAGGATGTACTGCAAGTTAGAGCAATAAAGGATGGAGAGGGAAATGTGTTGACTAGTGAGGAGAGTGTGTTGAGAAGATGGAGGGAGTATTTTGAGCAGCTGATGAATGAGGAAAATCAGAGAGAGAGAAGGTTGGATGATGTGGAGTTGGTGAAGCAGGATGTAGATAGGATTAGTAAGGAGGAAGTGAGAGCAGCGATTAAGAGGATGAAGAGTGGAAAGTCGGTAGGACCAGATGACATACCGGTAGAAGCATGGAGATGTTAAGGAGAGATGGCAGTGGAGTTTTTAACCAGATTGTTTAACAGGATTTTGGAAGGTGAGAAGATGCCTGAGGAATGGAGAAGGAGTGTGCTGGTACTGATCTTTAAGCATAAGGAAGATGTGCAGACCTGCAGTAACTACAGAGGAATTAAGTTGATCAGTCACACCATGAAGTTATGGGAAAGAGTAGTGGAAGCCAGGCTGAGAGAAGAGGTGACCATCTGTGAGCAACAGTATGGTTTCATGCCGAGGAAGAGCACCACAGATGCATTATTTGCTTTGAGAATGTTGATGGAGAAGTATAGAGAAGGACAGAAGGAGCTGCATTGTGTATTTGTGGATTTAGAGAAAGCGTATGACAGAGTGCCGAGAGAGGAGTTGTGGTATTGTATGAGGAAGTCAGGTGTGTCAGAGAAGTATGTGAGGGTGGTGCAGGACATGTATGAGGACAGTGTGACGGCAGTAAAGTGTGCAGTAGGTACGACGGACTGGTTCAGGGTGAAGGTTGGACTGCATCAAGGATCGGCCCTGAGCCCTTTCCTGTTTGGAGTTGTGATGGACAGGTTGACGGACGAGGTCAGACAGGAGTCCCTGGAGTATGATGCTTGCAGATGATTTTGTGATTTGTTGTGAGAGTAGGGAGCAGGTGCAGAAGAGCCTGGAGAGGTGGAGATATGCGCTGGAGAGAAGGGGAATGAAAGTCAGTAGGAGTAAGACAGAGTACATGTGTGTGAATGAGAGGGAGGGCAGTGGAGGGGTGCGGTTGCAGGGAGAAGAGGTGAAGAAGGTGGAGGAGTTCAGGTACCTGGGGTCAACAGTGCAGAGTAATGGAGAGCGTGTTAGGGAAGTAAAGAAAAGAGTGCAGGCAGGGTGGAGTGGGTGGAGAAGAGTGATAGCAGGAGTGATTTGTGATAGTAGGGTATCTGCAAGAATGAAAGGGAAAGTTTATAGGACTGTGGTGAGACCTGCGATGTTGTATAGTTTAGAGACAGTGGTATTGAGTAAAAGACAGGAGGTGGAGCTGGAGGTAGCAGAGCTGAAGATGTTGAGATGTTCGTTGGGAGTGACAAAGATGGACAAGATTAGAAATGAGTTTATTAGAGGGACAGTGCATGTAGGACGTTTTGGAGACAAGGTGAGGGAGGTGAGATTGAGATGGTTTGGAAATGTGCAGAGGAGGGACATGAATTATATTGGTAAAAGAATGCTGAGGATGGAGCCACCAGGTAGGAGGAAAAGAGGAAGACCAAGGAGGAGGTTCATGGATGTGGTGAGGGAAAACATGCAGGTAGTTGGTGTGAAAGAGGCAGATGTAGAGGACAGGGGGGGTATGGAGACGGATGATCCACTGTGGCGACCCCTAATGGGAGCAGCCGAAAGAAGAAGAAGAAGAAGTAGCTATTATTTTACATGGATAATTTTGGTTTGTTTTTTATCCAGTATCCAAAACTTTCGTTGCTAAATTGGCTATCAGCAAGTATGATCCAGCCTAGCGATCGGTATCCATAAAAGCCACTGTTGGCCGGCCTTTAGTTATTAACATAATTATTTGTTAAATTGACCTTTTTAGGTTAACAGTTTCTCTGTGCGTTTACGTGAGGCCTCATATCAGCTTCAGTTCAATATTTTTGTCTCCCATTACGAAAGTCAAAATTACATCTGGAAGGAATGCTTACAGTGAGCAATGACTTTCTCCATGTAAGCATAGACAAGTGCACAATAAAAAAAAATGTAAACCCATGCTTTAACTAACGAACAACAACAATTTAATTTAAAACATTACTTACAATTAAACATAACTCACAGGTTGAATTAACAGTACAAAAGATAGAATGAGTGGCAGAACAATTTTGTAATCAAAATAAGAGAATAATTTTGTAACACAAAAAACAAACAAAAATAACACTATGGGTTGACCAATGGTTCGAAACATTAAATATATTTGTTTCATGTTTACAATTTAAATTCTTGTCAACTTACCTTTCAAAGCTTTGACATCACCACTGGATTACAGCCTCTGGGGGGCGCTGCACATTATGTGTCTGTGTCTCTGGTTAGTAGGTTGTTTTTATTTACATTTTTAATGCTTTTGTCATGTTATTAGACAAATATTGATTGTGAACTGCTCCAGATGTTGTAGGTGCACAGTTTTGGTGGTAGTGTAGAGGTTTGGAGTCTTAACTGGGTTTCTTGCTTTAGTAAAATGGTTTTCACCTCCATATGTGAAATAACTCTCTCTGTTTAATGCCGCTCATTGTTATATTGCGTTTTTGTATTGTATTGATGGTTTCTATAGGTACCAAATGAACGGCCCACTACTGGTAAAATGTAATTAAAAAACAAACAATTCTTGGTGAGGAATAAAATGAATAAAGGACATCCCCACATTTATTCACATTCAAAATGGCTAAAATCACACACAGGGTTATCACATCAGGACACATGTTTAGAACATCGTTATAAAATTTAATTGAAAGAGGCTTGCCCTATTTGACACTCGGACATTTAGTTTGTTGTGCTTCTGACTTTTGAAGTGAAAGTGAACACCATGGTGAGATTGAAAGAGCTGTCTGAGGTCTTTAGAAAGAACACTGGAATGGCTTATGAGTCTCGAAAAGGATTTAAAAAGATCTCCAAAGAATTTTGAATCAGGAAAATAGTCTACAAGTGGTGGACATTCAAAACAACTGCTGACATGCCCATGTCTGCAAGTTCAAGCAAGTTCATCCCAAGAGCAGACCGGAAGATTCTAAAAGTAGTCACCAAAAACATTGAAATTTCATCACAGGACCTACAGCAGGCTCTTGCTACTTTTGATGTGAAAGTGCATGCCTCTACAATCAGAAAGAGACTACACACATTTAGTCACAAATTACAAGTGTAGCCACCTTTGTGGGAGGTGTGCAAGGAGGAAACATTTGCTCTCTATGAATAGATGAAGGCCAGACTGAAGTTTGCCAGAGAGAACATAGACAAAGTGTTGGACTTCTGGAATGATGTTCTTTGGACAAATGAGTCTAAAATTTAATTATTTGGACACAGGAACAAAGGACATGTTTGGCGTAAATTAGGAGTCTTCAACTGAAAATCCTTGAGGTCCAGTAATTGAACCCTCCTCACCAGCTGAGGTCCAGACAATTATATACCTAAAAACATGAATTGATGATGTTTGCCAGTCTAAAGAAATATATACAGTGGAATCCGGTTATGTCGATGTCCTAGGGGGTCCCCAAAAAGCATCGAGGTAACCGATGATCGAGATAAACGAAAATCAAAATGGCGGCAGTATATTAACGTGCTTGAAATTTCTTTATGTACATGATGTGCGTTAATAAATGAGAATGTGCATGCACGTGTTTTTGGAGGGTTTTTTTACACAACAGCGTTGCTGCGATTTGTTTGATGAAGTCATGCTATAAAAATACATACAGTACATGTTTATCTGTCAGGAATCCACCTGCCACGCCCCCTTCAGCCCCCTTCAGCGTGTCAGGTGTTTTCTCACCCGCTTTCTCTGAAGCTCCCGGCTTCAATCGCGCACATATGGTGCTCGTTTATCATCATCACCAGCTCCTATTTACACTTCCACACTCTCACCGTCCGTTATTGTTGGTATATGCTGGTTCACGGCGGTCGTTGTTATCGCGCATGCGTATCCCGGTACGTGTCTTCCCACCGGCACTCTCTCAACGGCTGCTCTTTTCTTCCCAAAGCGCATCCCGGATTTCCCCCCCGATCCTGCCGGTGTTCATTCTATGCTTTTGCTGCTCATCCCACGTTCTCCCGTGTGCTGCTCATCCCTCATATGTGCACTAACTAACAGCAGAGATTCACCAGTATACAATACAACACCTGTAGCATCTGTAAGGATTGATTTTTCCACCACTTTCGCGAGTTCTTCTGCAGCTGCACCGAGATAACCGACGTTCAATGGCTAATTTTTCCCCCCTTGTGCTCGAGATATCAGGGTTCGGCGACATAACCGATAAAAAATGCTAAGAAAAAGCGAGAATTTGGCGGTTCCACTTCAAAAACGTCGACTTAATAGGGTTGTCGAGGGAACCGAGGTCGAGATCAGTGGGTTCCACTGTGTGTGTGTATATATATATATATAGTATGTCTATGGATACATTAAACGCACTAATTATTGTAGTGCACAAAGTAAACATAAAGCATATTGTAAGTAACAATACAATATGTGTGCTTTCTGTAAATACACTAAAGTGTCATTAAAAGTATGAATGTGTTTTAGCATATTTCTTAAAAGTGCAACTAAGTATATATTTACTACCCAAAAAATAGTATAGTCTAGTAATAAGTCTAGTATACTTTTTAATAATACATTCAAATGCAAACAGTACATTTGAACACACTTGAAGTAAGCATGTTAGGAGTAGAATTGTGCTATAAATATACTATCTGAATTTCAAGTACATTTTTAATACATTAAAGAGTACTGCTTTTTCACCTGGGCTATGTTGTATTCTGAATAAAATATTGTAATTTGAAACTTCCACATTATTGTCAGGAATCCCCCTGCCACGCCCCCTTCGGTGGCTGTCATGCCTCGGTGCGTCAGGGAAAGCCCTGCTCCTGACCTCTTCCCTGAACCTCACACTACTCTCTTCCTCCTTCAGTTTCCACCATCTAATTCTTCTTTCAGTCCTTCAGTCTTCTTCTTCTTCGCCTCCAAAACCATCCTACAGACCACCATCCGATGCTGTCTAGCTACACTGTCCCCCGCCAACACCTTACAGTCTCCAATCTCCTTCAGGTTGCATCTCCTACACAGAACATAATCCACCTGTGTGCACCTTCCTCCTCTCTTATACGTCACCCTGTGATCCTCCTTCTTCTTAAAATACGTGTTCACCACTGCCATTTCCATCCTTTTAGCAACATCTACCACCATCTGCCCTTCCACATTCCTCTCCTTAAAACCATACCTACCATCACCTCCTCATCACCTCTGTTCCCTTCACCTACATGCCCATTAAAGTCTGCCCCAATCACCAATCTTTCTTTCCTACGTTCACCTTCTACCACTTCATCTCACTCACTCCAGAATCTTTCCTTCTCCTCCATCTCACAACCCACTTGTGGAGCATAAACACTGATGACGTTTATCATCATCACTTCAACTTCCACCTTCACGATCATCACCCTATCAGAAACTCTCTTCACCTCCACTACACTCTTACTGTACTCTTCCTTCAGAATCCCCCCTACACCATTTCTCTTCCCATCCACACCATGATAGAACAGTTTAAACACCTCCAATGTTCCTGCTCTTACTCCCTTTCCACTTGGTCTCCTGAACACACAACACATCTACCTTTCTCCTCTCCATTATATCAGCTCCCTCTCTCCCTTTACCAGTCATAGTAAAAACTGCATTTAAAAAAAATTACAACTTAAGTACGTTTCTTTTTTACCTGGAACAACCTTCCAATCAGTGTTCGGGACTCAGACACAGTCTCAGTGTTCAAGTCGAGGCTGAACACATATTTATTTAGTGGAGTCTTTAGTCAGTAGGTGTTTGTGAGGTAAAGGAGCAGATCTGGAGGGATCATGGATATGGAGTGTTTGGTGAACTGGGATATTTGGATGCTGTCGTCTCCTCACTCTCACACGTTCACTCAGGTTTGTTGATGGTGGTGTGGTGGGTCGTCTCTTATCCCAGAGATCCTCATGTCTGTGTTTCCTTCTGCTTCTCTCTTTTAGTTCTGCTGCTACAGTGAGTCTTACCAGAGTCCAAACTGCACAGTGACTTAACTTTCATACAACAATAAGGAGACTTAATAATCCATATCCTTCTCTTCCTGTCACCCTCTTCTCTCTCTCTCTCTCTCTCTCTCTCTCTCTCTCTCTCTCTCTCACACACACACACACACCCTTCTTCTCTCTCTCTCTCTCACACACCCCTCTTCTCTCTCTCTCTCTCTCTCTCTCTCACACACACACACACACCCTTCTTCTCTCTCTCTCTCTCTCACACACCCCTCTTCTCTCTCTCTCTCTCTCTCTCTCTCTCTCTCTCTCTCTCTCACACACACACACGTACCCTTCTTCTCTCTCTCTCTCTCTCTCTCTCTCTCTCTCTCTCTCTCTCTCTCTCTCTCTCTCTCTCACACACACACACACACCCTTCTTCTCTCTCTCTCTCTCTCTCTCTCTCTCTCTCTCTCACACACACACACACACCCTTCTTCTCTCTCTCTCTCTCTCTCTCTCTCTCTCTCTCTCTCTCTCTCTCTCTCTCTCTCTCTCTCTCTTGGTCGAGTTTAAACATGCTCCTGAGGCTCCAGTGATCACTGTTCCTGCCCCTCTCCCCTCTGTGGATCTTCCCACTTCGTCCAGGCTGTGTTCTCTTCGACTGGAGGCGACTCTGTGCAGCTTGGGAAGGTTTCTCATCAGCGCCTTGGGTGGTTCTATAAAATTCCGGAGTAAGAACAGGAGCTTTGAGGATGGATTTGGACTGTAGTTAATGTCAACAGTCTGCTACACTGACTCAGGACTACAGTTTCTTCTGATCATCATCACTGTAACCCGCAACAGCGTATATCTGCAATAAATGGACATTTGGTGCAACCCAGATGAGGATGGGTTCCCTCATGAGTCTGGTTCCTCTCAAGGTTTCTTCCTTCTGCATCTCAGGGAGTTTTTTCTTCACCACAGTCTTCACCGGCTTGTTCATCAGGGACAAACTTGCAATTATAAAGAACATATAAATTTTTTATCACCACTTTATCTGTGTAAAGCTGCTCTGAGACGATGTTCATTGTTAAAAGCGCAATACAAATAAACATGAATTAAATTAAATTGAATATGGTGGATCGTGATTGATGATTCTGTGCAGCCAGCAGACGATGGATTTAGCCTGTCTGTCTGCCCCCTGGCCTTGGCTTTGGACAATCACTTGTTAACTAGTGCTGTTCTGAGACTATTACCTATACTACAAGAAATGAGAGCAGCACCTTCCCGAGTGGGATGGATACCGTCCCGCCCTAACAGGCTGAACAGCCTTTCCCTCAAAATTGCTCCAATTATTTATGAAGACCACGTTATTTTTGGAGCACGACTCGGACCTCCAGCAGTTCAGCGACCATAACCTGCTGTAAGCTACATCGCCACATCGCATTCGGATGGGGCCAGAGCATTTTACTGCCTTCACTTATTTACACACCTCTATAATATTACTCTTAGTAACCTCTGACTGTCGAAGGCGTATATCATTAGCTCCTGTGTGAGAAACTATCTTAGAGATACTTTTGCTTTCCTAAAAACCTAAGCTGACTTGCTATGTCCAGTGCCCTGGCTCCTGGTATACACCCGACCTGTGCTGCTGGTGCCCCTAAAGGTCTCGCTAATTTCACGTGCCTCAGAATAGAGTCTCCTAAAACCAGAGCTTTTTTAGGTTTTTCAGCAGGTGCTTCACTGAGGAAAGGAAACCTGTTGGACACGTGAAGCAGAGAGGAATGGTGCTCCCGTAGGCGAGCCTTAGCGTTAGCATGAGTCATTGCCGCCGAGTTGTCACCCACTCGCCCCGCTGCGAGGGCTCTAATGCCGGAGTCGGGGGAATGCTAACTCCACCTAGGGCAGGGGTATTCAACTAAAATTTAAAACGTCCAGTTAGAGAAAATTTCTTGAAGCAAAGGTCCAGAAGGTCATAAAGTCTTAACTATTTAGTGTGATATACATTTAAGTAGCCTAGTAGTTGTATCAACGTCTACATGTAATCAACACCTGACTGTCAAATCAAATGAATTCAGTAGAATTAAAAAAAAACTTTTGACAATATTTATTGTCACGTAACATAGAACTGAACACATACAGTATATATGACTGTAGAAATGTATAATGTTCTCTCATTAACTAAATAAGAGTAGGGCTGCATATCAAAATAAGAGAAAATAAATAAAATGGGAAAACCGTGCACGTTCAAATAAAGTACCGTATTTTCCGGACTATAAGCCGCTACTTTTTTCCCACGTTCCAGTCGCAACAGAAATCATATAAGCACAAACAGGTTTCCAAAACTCGTGCTCTTTTATTTTTCTTGGCACCAGCGTTATGGGTTAGTCAAAGAAACTTAGAAATGAGCATCAGAAAATAATAAGCACATAATCCTCAGTCTCACACACACGCAGTAATACCGGAAAAAACAGTGGCAGGCTGTTCCCAAAATACCGCTCTGCTCCTAATAGAAGCGCAACATATTTCACCCATTACACCGTGTGTAAGGTGTCTTTCACGTTAAAGCCTGTGTAAGGCTTTGGTGTATCTCTGCCAAAAAATATGCTACTTCCCTCTTTATGGACCAAAAGCGCACTAACACGCTGCCTTTGCTGAGCCCTCCCACATTGTTGTGCAGCAAAAGATCATCAGCATTGGCATCAACATCTCTGAGGAATTCTCTAAGCATGCGGTGCTGGTAGGAAGACGATGCCCTGAGAAAACTGATCATTTTCATCATTGTATTCATCACCTCAGCATGCTCATCTGACAGGGAGGCACAGAGGACAGATTGATGAATGATGCAATGGTAAGCTATGAGCTCAGGATTGTCCTCTTTCAGTCTTGCTACAACTTCTTTCTCTCGCTCTATCATGGCAGGGGCTCCATCTGTGGTTATTAAAACCACTTGTTTGAGCTCGATTCTTCTCTTTGTTAACATCTCCTTGGCCAGGTAGATGTCTTCTCCTCTTGTACTGGTCTGAAGGGGAGTGACACCTAACAGGTCTTCACAGAATGCTTTCTGGTCTGTATTGAAAAACCTGACATACACTAAGAGCTGAGCATTGATGCACTCAGCACATGATGCCTTATGCATGGCTTGATCTAGCTGGGTTAGCACTGAGTTAATATTTCACCTTTCTTTGTGGCAGATGATTCTGACATGGGAATTTACTTTATTTTAGCACAAAGCTCTTGTTTTTTGTTTTCCCTCAAGTAGTGTTTCAGCTCCTGCACTCATGCATTCTTTGACAACCCCTCCATCAGTAAATGGCTTTTTGTGTTGACCCAAAATCCAAGCAACTCTGAGAGAACACTCATGAGCACGTTGTTGGGCAGTGAATGTGTGGCTCAGGATCCTGGTGGACTGGTCATACTGGGCTCTGAGACTACTTATTTTCTGTGATCTCACTTCAGATTTGAGTGTTTATGTTTGTTCATAACCTTTATGTTTTGTCTCATAATGGCGTTTCACATTGGCACTTTTAACAAGAGCCACTGTTTCTAAACATATGAGACACACTGGTTTAGTGCTCCCAGTAGGAAGTGTGAACAGAAATGAGTCTGTCCATTCCAGATTAAATGCTCTTTTTTCGCTGTCCACTTTTTTTTTTTGGAGAGCGCCATTTGGCTGTAGGTCCCGGTCCGTATGGGACGGCTTCTGGGTCCAGACCCGGACCGCAGTCCGCCTGTTGGTAACCTTTGACCTAGAGCATCCAGACTTTCCCCTGCAGAACCTGGACTGCTCTCACACTCACTAATTATCTCTAGACTCTGGATGCTCCTCTAATGCTAGGATCTTCTCCATCAAAGAGAAAACTAACTTACACTTCTCACAGATAAGATTATCACTAACAACGGAGAAAGACTGACTAAACATGTCACACTTCACACACTGAATGAGCTGGATGTTCCCATAGCAGAGAAACTACATACCTTAATGTGGTTACTGTAGTGTGTAGTTCTGATGGGAATGTCCTCCACTCACTGCTTTCAGACCCTCAAACAGGGAATAAAGCGCCGTTCCAAAAGCAAAAAGAGAAGAAACGGAGCCACCGGAAAGTAGAGAATACAGGAACTCAAACCGATATTTTGAGATTATTAAAGGGATTAGAGAAAAAAAAACTAAACTCTAAGAATTTTAATGGCGATACAAACACAGCAAACAAATCAACAACAGGAAGCTACATCACTTCCTACTACATCACTTCCTACGTACTTTTACTAGGACCACATGCAGCTAGAAGTAAACTTTCTGATTCTGTAGCATCTCTGGATGGTGTTTCTGTCTCAGTGTGTACAGCAGTCAAAGACCTCGGTGTGATTATTGACCCGAGTCTTTCCTTTGAGTCTCACGTGAATAATATCACCAGGATCTCCTTCTTTCACCTTAGAAATATTGCTAAAATTAGAAATATGATGTCATTACAGGATGCAGAAAAACTAGTAGATGCTTTTGTAACATCTAGATTAGACTACTGTAACGCTTTACTGTCTGGGTGTTGGAGTAAGTGCAGAAATAAGCTTCAGTTAGTTCAGAATGCAGCAGGGACTGGGACTGCAGACTTTAATCTGCATTTTAATAAAGATATAATAATATAGAGCATTTTATTACAGGTTAAAGCAGGGGTCACCGACGTGGTGCACCAGGTCGCCCGCAAGGACCACACGAGTCACCTGCGAGGTTTTTATAAAAATACCTTGTTAAATGATTGTTGATGATTATTGTGAGAAATCATGAACATGATCAGTGTCTTCACATGAATCAGGGGTGTGAAACTCAGTGTCACATCCGACCCGACGTACAATTATATCCGACCCGCGAGATGATTTTATAAAGATCTATTATTATTGTTATTAATGTCCCGGCGATATGAAGCGCTGATAACACAAACTACAGATCCCATAATGCAGCGCTTCAGCTGCCTTACCAAACACTAGACTACCTGAGAACATTCCAGCGTCAATCAAGTCGCGCTTCTGTTGATGTATTTAACTCTATTGTACAGTTATTGTGAAACAGCGCCTCACAGTGGTGAAGAGAAAAGTTGACTCTGAGTAGATGTTTACTGACACTGGCGGTAAACACGTGTGTGTTATTAGTGGAGTGAATGTGACTGTAATTAAGGAATTGAATCTGAGACGGATCTACGAGACAAAACACCAGGAGAAGCTGAAGAACCTGAATGCAGAGCAGAAGTTAGTGGATGGAGGTAGTCATGTGACCGGAGCTCCTTTAAGAAGGTAGTGGATGGAGGTGAGTCATGTGACCGGAGCTCCTTTAAGAAGGTAGTGGATGGAGGTGAGTCATGTGACCGGAGCTCCTTTAAGAAGGTAGTGGATGGAGGTAAGACATGTGACCGGAGCTCCTTTAAGAAGGTAGTGGATGGAGGTGAGTCATGTGACCGGAGCTCCTTTAAGAAGGTAGTGGATGGAGGTAAGACATGTGACAGGAGCTCCTTTAAGAAGGTAGTGGATGGAGGTAAGTCGTGTGACAGGAGCTCCTTTAAGAAGGTAGTGGATGGAGGTAAGACATGTGACCGGAGCTCCTTTAAGAAGGTAGTGGATGGAGGTAAGTCATGTGACCGGAGCTCCTTTAAGAAGGTAGTGGATGGAGGTAAGACATGTGACCGGAGCTCCTTTAAGAAGGTAGTGGATGGAGGTAAGACATGTGACAGGAGCTCCTTTAAGAAGGTAGCGGATGGAGGTAAGTCGTGTGACCGGAGCTCCTTTAAGAAGGTAGTGGATGGAGGTAAGACATGTGACCGGAGCTCCTTTAAGAAGGTAGTGGATGGAGGTAAGTCATGTGACCGGAGCTCCTTTAAGAAGGTAGTGGATGGAGGTGAGTCATGTGACCGGAGCTCCTTTAAGAAGGTAGTGGATGGAGGTAAGTCGTGTGACCGGAGCTCCTTTAAGAAGGTAGTGGATGGAGGTAAGTCATGTGACCGGAGCTCCTTTAAGAAGGTAGTGGATGGAGGTAAGTCATGTGACCGGAGCTCCTTTAAGAAGGTAGTGGATGGAGGTCAGTCGTGTGACCGGAGCTCCTTTAAGAAGGTAGTGGATGGAGGTAAGTCATGTGACCGGAGCTCCTTTAAGAAGGTAGTGGGTGGAGGTAAGTCATGTGACCGGAGCTCCTTTAAGAAGGTAGTGGATGGAGGTAAGTCATGTGACAGAAGCTCCTTTAAGAAGGTAGTGGATGGAGGTAAGACGTGTGACCGGAGCTCCTTTAAGAAGGTAGTGGATAGAGGTGAGTCATGTGACCGGAGCTCCTTTAAGAAGGTAGTGGATGGAGGTAAGTCATGTGACCGGAGCTCCTTTAAGAAGGTAGCGGATGGAGGTGAGTCATGTGACCGGAGCTCCTTTAAGAAGGTGGCGGATGGAGGTAAGTCATGTGACCGGAGCTCCTTTAAGAAGGTGGCGGATGGAGGTGAGTCATGTGACCGGAGCTCCTTTAAGAAGGTAGTGGATGGAGGTAAATCGTGTGACCGGAGCTCCTTTAAGAAGGTAGTGGATGGAGGTAAATCGTGTGACCGGAGCTCCTTTAAGAAGGTAGTGGATGGAGGTAAGACGTGTGACCGGAGCTCCTTTAAGAAGGTAGTGGATGGAGGTAAGACATGTGACCGGAGCTCCTTTAAGAAGGTAGTGGATGGAGGTAAGTCATGTGACCGGAGCTCCTTTAAGAAGGTAGTGGATGGAGGTAAATCGTGTGACCGGAGCTCCTTTAAGAAGGTAGTGGATGGAGGTAAGTCATGTGACCGGAGCTCCTTTAAGAAGGTAGTGGATGGAGGTAAGTCATGTGAGCGAGGCATCATGACCTGCATCAAGAGTGAGTCATAGACACATGTGGAGGAGAAAATCCGGGAATTTTCCAAAATAAAACATTGTTCAGAATCAGATCATAAATACCAGGGGTTGAGGACCACTGGTGTGTAGCACAAACATGAGCAGGTGGGAACTATGCTGAAAATATCATATTGTTAGATTTAAAAGATATTCCTCTGATGCGTGATGTACATCAGAATATGACAAAACACTACGAAGATTTCCAGCTAAACTTTATTATTTATTTATTTACACTTAATACTTTTATTTAATGTACAAAACATAGCAGTAAAAAGAAAAACATACATATATATTTAACATTCTAACATCTGTAAAGCCAGATGTTCAGTAAAGCTCAGTAGAGAGCTGGAAGATCAACACTGTAGGATGTAAGTACGTTTATATTACGTATTATTTTACAGCTGTAGTTAAGGCCTAAGTGTATCTACAGAAACTTCCACACTGTTTCATATAAAGATGTCAATTTGAAGCCAAACTCCATTTAACACAGCACACAAATCTATTTACATATTCATATTGTTCTATCGCTTCAATCAGCACATTTATTTACATATTCATATTGTTCTATCGCTTCAATCAGCACATTTATTTACATATTCATATTGTTTTATCGCTTCAATTAGCACATTTATTTACATATTCATATTGTTTTATCGCTTCAATCAGCACATTTACATATTCATATTGTTCTATCGCTTCAATCAGCACATTTATTTACATATTCATATTGTTCTATCGCTTCAATCAGCACATTTATTTACATATTCATATTGTTCTATCACTTCAATCAGCACATTTATTTACATATTCATATTGTTCTATCGCTTCAATCAGCACATTTATTTACATATTCATATTGTTCTATCACTTCAATCAGCACATTTATTTACATATTCATATTGTTCTATCACTTCAATCAGCACATTTATTTACATATTCATATTGTTCTATCGCTTCAATCAGCACATTTATTTACATATTCATATTGTTCTATCACTTCAATCAGCACATTTATTTACATATTCATATTGTTTTATCGCTTCAATCAGCACATTTACATATTCATATTGTTCTATCGCTTCAATCAGCACATTTATTTACATATTCATATTGTTCTATCGCTTCAATCAGCACATTTATTTACATATTCATATTGTTCTATCACTTCAATCAGCACATTTATTTACATATTCATATTGTTCTATCACTTCAATCAGCACATTTATTTACATATCCATATTGTTCTATCACTTCAATCAGCACATGAAATGAACACAAATGAAATCAAAGCGGTTTAGATTAAGATCTGATCACACGTGTGTATGAGCGTGCACAGATCAGATCAGAAACAACAGTAAATATTAGAGAGAGAAGACTGAAAAGATTATACTGCTGAAGATCTATCAGTCTCTTCCTCACACTGGTTGATGGTGTGGTCATTTTCAGATGATGATTTGTTCTTCTTCTGTTCCCCCTTTGTGAATGTCGGTGTTTCCTGTCCTCTTGTGAATTTCCACTGTGAGAGAATAAAATATCCACGGTCAGTAAGATTATAGATTATTAGACAGCAAACAGATGAAATGTATTTCACACCTCGTCTCAGTAATTCATCACATCTCCTGAAGCCTGAAGAGTAAAATTGTGTGTGAAGTCTGGATATAAAGGAACTGTGGAGGATTTCCTTCTCAGAGTGAGACTGGAGGAATTCAGGTGTAAAGAGTACGGTGTGGAATACTGAGTGTTCACATGAACATGTAGGACCAGGAATAATCTGATGGTTTTCTCTCTCAGTGATCAGTAGTAGAGCATCTCAGATACATCACTGAAGAACACGTGGAAATATTCTGTTATTTATAGATGATGATGTTTCTCTGGTGGAAGTGTCCATGCAGTGTCTGAGTGGAGTCTAATCAGGAGGATGTGCTGTGGATTTGATTCTGATTACAGAACAGTCATGTGATCTCTGATGTCACAGTGCTGCATGGTTCTGATACTTACAGTTCCTCTTAAGAGGCGAGGATTTGGTTTGCTCTTATAGATTATTACACCCACTGCACCAGCCAGCAGCAGCACTATCAGGATAATCACCCACACTGGTAGAGCACTCCTATCATCTAAACACACACACACACACACACACACACACACACACACACACACACACACACACACACACACACACACACCAGGAGAGACAGGAACAGCTATGGATTATTAATTTATTCTAAACAGACAATAACTTTACATAATAACAATCTGTTTATGACTTTTTATTTTAAATATTTTAAATTAGAGATTAAAATAAATTTGTGATTTCACCTTCACCCAAATCCCAGACCTCAAAAAAGTTTGAAGTTAATGAATGTGAAATAAAATCAGTGTGTTACACTTCATAACATAAATACAGTTAATAATGATCAAAGATCTAAAACAGTGCTAAAAAGATGAACTAGAACTGAAGATAAAATGAAAGACTTCAGTAATAAAGTTCATATGAAGGTGAAAATGTTGCTGTCAGTTTTAGACGCTCAGTTCTGGAGGATTAAAGTGTGATTTGATTAATTAAACATCACAGGGTTTCATCTAAAACAGCAAACTGTGTAGAACAAAGAACACTGCTGCTGATCTTCTAGAAGCCTCTGATACTGCACCATAAACAACCCCAAATATCTGAAACCACCTCCATCTGTCTCAGAGCTGAACACAGATCATCTGCTACAGTCCTGTATGTCTTAGTTATCATGAGTGATAAAGAGGAAGACATTTCACTCACATTTCTATGGATTTCTGTTTCTATTGGATTGTTATTTCACACAGTTTCTGATTAGAACTGAATGATAAATGGTCATGTGACCTGATTTCATTCAAGTCATTATCAGATGCCAGAATCAGACTGTTTGCAGTGATCACACTTTCACACACAAAACTGTTCTCAATGTTTCCCAGAATTCACTTTATTCTGATTAATGTAGAAGTTTCTACACAAATCACTCTGAATACGTACCTCTCACTGATACTGAGTAAATATGAAGATCTTCTTTATACACTGAGTCCCGAACGATGTAATCTCCTCCATCAGCTACATTTATTCCTCTCAGAGTAAGAAGTGTGTTAGTGAGTGATGTTCTCGGTGTGTATTTATCTGTACAGGTCAGTGATCTTCTCTCCACACTGCAGATCTGTTCACTGTTATAGATCATCTCCACTCTATCTGATAGGTATAAATCCAGCTGCAGATCTTCACCAGGGTTTATGTTCAGTGAAGATGTCATGGCTGAGGAGAAACACAACATTGTAAAAGTGTTATAACACATTAAAGCTGAATCAATGAGAGTTTATAAGCTATAGAGCAAATAAAGTAAAGACACTTACGATTGATGCTGAGACGAACATGTTCAATGTCCACATCATCACAAACACACGTGTACACGTTCCTCTTACTGTAATCAGCTGCAGTGATGGTGAGGCTCAGATCTTCATTCAGGTACTGATCATGAGACATTTTATATCCATCTGATGAGCTGCAGGACGTCTGATCACACCGAGCCACTACATAACCTGTCTTACTAAACAGAGTCCATTTGGCTTCACCAGAACATCTCTGTTTACAAGGCAGAACTGCAGTCTGATTAAACTTCACCTGTACAGTAGTATCAGCTGATCCAGATACTGAAAGAGAGAAACAGAATAAAATATAAATCTATACATGTACATATAATGAGATGAAACTGATGTGCTACACATTTCAGTATAAATCCTTCCTCTAGACGTCTTTGTGTTTTTAAACTAAAACTGAGGCACATGTGACCTGCAGCATGGAGTGACATTAAACGTATCAGATGCACTGCAGTAAGAATTTTCACACTTTGAGCTCCTGAACTCTGGAGTAAATCCTGAGAAAGTAAATGAAATGAATCCTAAAACAGGTTTAATGGAGGTTTGGAGACTGTAAGAGGAACGAGCTGAGCTCCGTGTGAGCAGGGAGACTGAAATCACACTCACCTGGGATAGAGATGAAGATGAAGATGAGGGTGAATGAAAGCAGGACATGGTGAGGAACCCTGCAGGACTCCATGTCTGAGACACAACAGCACCAGCAGCACTGCACAGGTCAGAACAGGGGAGTCATTAACAACACAATATCTCTCACACCAACACACACACACACACACACACACACACACACACACACACAGCCCTATTTAACCACATCCAGAAACAAAGGAACTTCAGAACCAACACCAGCATTTAGACTAGAGACAGAACACACACACACACACACACACACACACACACACACACACACACACACACACACACACAGCCCTATTTAACCACATCCAGAAACACAGGAACTTCAGAACCAACACCAGCATTTAGACTAGAGACAGAACACACACACACACACACACACACACGCACACACACACACACACACACACACACACACACACACACACACACACACACACACACACACAGCCCTATTTAACCACATCCAGAAACACAGGAACTTCAGAACCAACACCAGCATTTAGACTAGAGACAGAACACACACACACACACACACACACACACACACACACACACACACACACACAGCTTCTAATAAACCTACATTTTATTCATAATCAAACATATCAAATGTTTAAACTGAGGAAATTAAAATTGAGGCAGTAATATGTCTCAAAAACGTCGACACTGAGCTCATGTTTCTCACTGTGTAGCATTACGTCTTCTTTGTCTTACTTTTCGTTTGAAGATGCGCCAAATATTTGTAATTGTGCTTTTCACAGATTGGTGAAGTTCTGTCCATATTTACTTCTGACTCTCTCAGATGCTCTTTTTATTCCCAATCATCCTAATGACCTGCTGTCAATAAACCTAATTAGTTGCGAAATGTTCTTCCAGCTCTTTCTTGTTAATACCATTTACTTTTACTAACTTTTGTTGCCCTGTCTTAAATCTTTGGGAATGATCTACTGTAACTACTCCTGATACTCCTGCTTACAATACAACTACTTCAACTACTTATAATATTAATAAAGAAGGAAATGAATAAAGGTACTGCTATTCACATTTAGTTTAACTGCAAATGAACAACAAATGGCACTGTTTCAGTCACAGTATTGAGTGTATTATAGATATTATAGTGTATATGTTGGTCACTCCTTCTAGTCATAACAGATGAATCTATAGAAGATCTATTGCAGAATGAGATTGTTTCTGCTCTATGCACTGTCCTGTTGGAATCACCGCTTTACTAACATACCATGGAGAAATGTGTGGATTCTAAAAAATGTCTTCTGAATATATAATTATTAATAAGGTCTAGAATGTGTCTTATAAAATACTTCATCTCTTCTTTCCTGCCAAGCTTTATTTTAAAGAGAGATGTTGAGACATTGATCCTTTATGTTGTTTCTGTAGAGGATGAATCTGTTCTTCATCTCTTCTGGGAAGGTGCTCACATAAAGCCTTGTTTTAGAAGAAGTTGTGCAGCTTTCTTTATCTATTCTCATTACATATTTATACATTCATCTTAATAACCTTTTTATCCATATAAAGATGAGAAGATGTGTATTGTTGAAAGAACATTGTTGATAACTCTATTTTTAAAAGCTAAATGTTTCTAACACGAGTGTAAATGTCAGTGTGCTGAGGCCTGGGTTTCTCTGTGTGCTGTCTGGAACTTAAATCCGTTATATACAAACCCTCACCTCCTCACCTCCTCACCCTCACCCTCACCCTCACCGTCTCTTCAGTGCACGTTTTAAAGTAAAAAATGTTTTATTAATTATGAATTTATTTGTTTTGAAGAAAAATAATTCGAAACCGTTTCCGGCAGTAAAAACAGAAGTAAAGCAGGTCAACGCCCAGAGTTAAAACCGGAAGTGAAGGTTGTGGAGGACCATTTTTTTCAATCCTGATACAGCAGATCAGAACATGACCAATATTAATTGTAATTAACACATCAGTGTGTGTGTTTAGTAAATAGTAATAAAGCAGAAAGCTGTATTTGTGTATAATGAATTTCAGAACTGTTTCCTGTCGGGTTTTGTACAGAAACTCTTCATGGTGAGGAGATGAAAAGTGCAGCTCGGGATGAGGAGATAAAGTGATGTGAGTTACAGGTGAAAGTGTAAAGTGTGTAGAAGATGTGTGTGTGTGTGTGTGTGTGTGTGTGTGTGTGTGTGTGTGTGTGTGTGTGTGTGTGTGTGTGTGTGTGTGTGTGTGTGTGTTATAATGTGGGTCATAAACTCACCAAAGACTGAAGATTAGAAACTCTGGTTGATCTCCACTCTGTGCTTTTGTAACTGGTATAAAAGGTACTTTGACTAGATTTTTGTTTTGAGTTTTCCTTTTATTTATATATTTCTGTATTAATGTTTTTATTATTATTATTATTATTATTATTATTATTATTATTATTATTATTATATATATTATTATTTATTTTTTTATTATTATTTTTTCTTTCTTCTCAAATTATTATTATTTTTTTTTATTAATGTTATACCTTCCATATGTGTATATTCATGCTGAAGTAATGAACTTCACGAAATTTCGTTTGAATCATTTTTGTTTAAATATCTAAAAATATAGAGGAACTTTTCTTTGAGTGCTTGTTTGGGGGGGGAGTGTCATCAGCGGGGTACATCCGGGGTTTCTCATCGTGCGTTTTGCGTTGGCCTCAGGTTCACTGCATGAGGCTGGTGGACGCATGCACTGTGCGGTCCTCCCTATAAACAATACTGAGTGTATTAGAGTGGGAGGAGCTGCTACCCCATTTTGAACTGATAATTTCTCCTTATCAACAGATTAAAAATACCAGATCTCATCGCTAAGTGGTTGTGTGGTCCTTGTGGGTGAGGTTGTCCGTTCCAGACATGCTACATAAATTTGGTGCCGTGACCCGGATCCACTAGATCCGCTGCAGCTGGTCGCTGGGGTTCAACGACGTAGGATCACAACGCAGAAAATGACGGCCGAAGCATCTTCATTATTGACATTCTGATAGTAGTGTCTGGACATTAACAGTAAACTCTCGCTTCACCACACCACACATTGGACTTCCTATCTATTTGTTTCCCGTTTTTGCCTTCGTTCAACTTAAAGCATATGATAACTGTAAAGATAATTTTTTTTTGTGTGTGTATGTTTTCCATTGTAACTACTTACCACTGGTATTATGGCAGAAGGAGGGTTTAATGGAAGTTTTGTAACACCTCACGTTGGCAGGGGGCGGGGCGTTCTTGGAGTTGATGAGCCTAAAGTGGGTAAACCGCGCATGTTGGTCTATGATTCTGCGACTGCTTCGTTTCCGCCGTACACTGAGATAAACGAACCAAAGTCTTCCACTCCTGCCAATGTTGGTTGTGACAATGTTACACAGCAACTACGTGATCTTATCGGTGAGCTTGGAAGTCAGATAGGTGATTCTATTGTTACGCGTTTGTTGACAAACCAAGCCTCAATATTACCTGATCCCATTCCATCGTCTGAGCAGCGTCCATTGATGACAATGCCTTTATCCCCGAATCTTGATCTGTCCAAGCTAAACCTCATAGTCAAAGCTGACATTAAAGACCCACAAATGTTCAGAGGGGATGGTAGTGATAAGTGCACCATCCTGGAGTGGATTGAACAGATGGAAGTATATCTGTCCAAAAAGGGCTGCAACAAGGCAGACAGCATGGAAGAGATACTTAATCACCTTTGTGGTAGGGCAAAGAGCATTGTCAAGGTTAAGCTAAAGAGCAGCTCGGCTGCAGTACTCTGCCCTGAAGCTGTTTACGAGGTACTGCGTCGCTATTTTAGCGAGAGCCCTGGCTCATGCCAGCCGTTAGCTGATTTTTATGCGACACAGCCAAAACACAATGAGTGTCCTGTTGACTATTGGGTCAGGTTGAATGAAGCAGCCGAGATAGCAGATGCTCACCTGAAAAGATGTGGTGGAAAGATGGAGAATATGAGTTCGGAGATTGTAATGATGTTTATCCGGAACTGCCCTAATTCTGACCTTGCCAGTGTCTTTAGGTGTAAGCCCATAAGCAAATGGTCCGCCGAAGAGGTCCAAGAGGCCATTGATGAGCACGAAAGGGACTTTAGGTCTCGTAAGCAGCTTCCTTCTGCATTTAAAGCTGCAGTAAACCAGGCTGCTGTTGTTAAAGGACCTGTCAGCACTCAGGTAACAGTAGGAAGTGAAGATGTAGGTGTAAACTCTGCAGTGTGTACTGCAAGCCCACACCCTAAAACAAACGAATCTGCGGAATCGGGCACTTTGGAGCATGTGTTAAAGATGTTAGAAAGGGTGCTCGAGCGCACCACCTTACCCGCTCCAGGACCAAAGCCTCGACCGTCAACGTGGTTTCGAGCTTCCCAATGTGCAGTATGTGGAGACAGATCTCATTCAACCCGTTCGCACTGTATGAGGGAAAAGAGATGTCTTAATTGTTTGGAGTTTGGGCATCAGCGTAAGCAGTGTCACAGGGCTGCTGGGCAAGACGTGGCCCAAGGTAGTGACGATCAGGGAAACTAGATCACTCACATTGGGGGGAGGGCGGTGTGAGTGCTAAAAGTCAGCCTCTCATCAGTGAAGATGATCCGATGGTCATCTATAGCAGCAATTGTCAGGTTGAGTCAAGTAGCAGCACTGTTTTGTTTCAGAACATTACAAAATTGGAAAAAGCTGACAGTTTATTCTACACAGATGTGTTAGTTAATGATACAGTCATATGCCAGGGCCTATTGGACACTGGTTCTATGGCATGTACCATTAGCGAGGAAATAGAGCACAGGCTGCTGGATGCATGTGGGACCCTTGAGTCTGATCAGCCCCACGCTGATATTTTACTTGTAGGTTGTGGTGGCGTTCGGGTCAGGCCCAAGTGCATTTATCAGCTAAAAATGCATGTACAGTGAGGAAAATAAGTATTTGAACACCCTGCTATTTTGCAAGTTCTCCCACTTAGAAATCATGGAGGGGTCTGAAATTATCATCATAGGTGCATGTCCACTGTGAGAGACATAATCTAAAAAAAAAAAATCCAGAAATCACAATATATGATTTTTAAACTATTTATTTGTATGATACAGCTGCAAATAAGTATTTGAACACCTGTCTATCAGCTAGAATTCTGACCCTCAAAGACCTGTTAGTCTGCCTTTAAAATGTCCACCTCCACTACATTTATTATCCTAAATTAGATGCACCTGTTTGAGGTCGTTAGCTGCATAAAGACACCTGTCCACCCTGTACAATCAGTAAGAATCCAACTACTAACATGGCCAAGACCAAAGAGCTGTCCAAAGACACTAGAGACAAAATTGTACACCTCCACAAGGCTGGAAAGGGCTACGGGGAAATTGCCAAGCAGCTTGGTGAAAAAAGGTCCACTGTTGGAGCAATCATTAGAAAATGGAAGAAGCTAAACATGACTGTCAATCTCCCTCGGACTGGGGCTCCATGCAAGATCTCACCTCGTGGGGACTCAATGATCCTAAGGAAGGTGAGAAATCAGCCCAGAACTACACGGGAGGAGCTGGTCAATGACCTGAAAAGAGCTGAGACCACCGTTTCCAAGGTTACTGTTGGTAATACACTAAGACGTCATGGTTTGAAATCATGCATGGCACGGAAGGTTCCCCTGTTTAAACCAGCACATGTCCAGGCATGTCCTAAGTTTGCCAATGACCATTTGGATGATCCAGAGGAGTCATGGGAGAAAGTCATGTGGTCAGATGAGACCAAAATAGAACTTTTGGGTCATAATTCCACTAAACGTGTTTGGAGAAAGAAGAATGATGAGTACCATCCCAAGAACACCATCCCTACTGTGAAGCATGGGGGTGGTAGCATCATGCTTTGGGGGTGTTTTTCTGCACATGGGACAGGGCGACTGCACTGTATTAAGGAGAGGATGACCGGGGCCATGTATTGCGAGATTTTGGGGAACAACCTCCTTCCCTCAGTTAGAGCATTGAAGATGGGTCGAGGCTGGGTCTTCCAACATGACAATGACCCAAAGCACACAGCCAGGATAACCAAGGAGTGGCTCTGTAAGAAGCATATCACGGTTCTGGCGTGGCCTAGCCAGTCTCCAGACCTAATCCCAATAGAGAATATTTGGAGGGAGCTCAAACTCTGTGTTTCTCAGCGACAGGCCAGAAACCTGACTGATCTAGAGAAGATCTGTGTGGAGGAGTGGGCCAAAATCCCTCCTGCAGTGTGTGCAAACCTGGTGAAAAACTACAGGAAACGTTTGACCTCTGTAATTGCAAAAAAGGCTACTGTACCAAATATTAACATTGACTTTCTCCGGTGTTCAAATACTTATTTGCAGCTGTATCATACAAATAAATAGTTAAAAAATCATACATTGTGATTTCTGGATTTTTTTTTTTTAGATTATGTCTCTCACAGTGGACATGCACCTACGATGACAATTTCAGACCCCTCCATGATTTCTAAGTGGGAGAACTTGCAAAATAGCAGGGTGTTCAAATACTTATTTTCCTCACTGTATATGACCACTCAGTTGTTGTACCAACCCTTGTTGTACCAGGACAAAAATACCAGTTAATTGTCGGTACTAACGTCATCAAATACATTCTTAGTCAACTTAAGCAGTCCCCAAGCTATTGGCGTGTCATGAATCAGCCGAATCCTACAGGAGAACCAGAGATCCAGCGGTTCTTGAGTATGTTATCTGGGCATGACAGATGGCAAGGCAGTTCTATTCCAACCATCATCGGTACCGCTAAGCTTGCTCAAGCTGTTACACTTCTTCCTCGTCAAGAGCACCTTGTGTGGGGAAGGCTTCCGGCCAGTTCTTCCGTTTCTGTGGGTAGTGCTGTGCTGGTTGAGCCACCAAAGGCTCAGACTCACAAGAAGGGTGTTCTTGTCGGGCGTGTTATAGCCACACTGCCAGGTGACAGATGGGTGCCGGTTAAGGTTATTAACCCATCTGATAAACCACTCACTTTGAGACGTAATGCCAAAATAGCAGATGTGTCTCCTGTTTTAGCAGTTGAAGACTTGGATGTGCAACTTGGACATAGTCACAGAGAGGCTGTGAATGTACAGCGCCAATCTGTCTCCTCTACTGTTGGTATATGCGGTTCCCCTTCTGATATACATAGTGTACTGCAAAAGCTTGGCCTCGGTGACCTTAACATAGGGTCCTGCGAAGTCACTCCGTACTGGAAGGATCAGCTTCTACTGCTGATTCAGAAGTATCAGGATGTGTTTTCTAAACACAGGCTAGACTGTGGTAAGGCCAAAGAGTTTGTCCATAGGATTCATTTATCGGACAACCACCCTTTCAGGCTTCCGTATAGGCGTGTCCCCCCGGCCCAATATCAAACCTTGAGGAAGGTGCTCTCAGAGATGGAGGAGCAAGACATCATTAGGAAGTCTTGTAGTGAGTGGGCGTCCCCACTGGTCCTTGTATGGAAAAAGAGCGGTGAACTTCGCGTTTGTGTTGATTACTGCTGGCTCAATGCTCGAACCATTAAGGACGCTCACCCCTTACCTCACCAAGCAGACTGTTTGGCGGCCTTGGGTGGGAATGCTTTGTTTAGCGTGATGGGTCTCACCTCCGGCTTTTATAATGTTGCCATGGCGGAGGAGGAAAAGAAGCTCTCGGCCTTCACAACACCAATGGGCCTATTTGAATTTAACAGGCTGCCGCAGGGACTTTGTAACAGCCCCGCTAGCTTCATGCGCCTAATGATGAATATCTTCGGCGACCAAAATTTCCTGACGTTGCTTTGTTACCTGGATGACCTACTTGTGTATGCCCCGGATGAGGGTGAGGCCATCAAAAGACTTGAGATGGTGTTCAGTAGGCTTCGTGAACATGGGTTAAAATGAGCCCCTAAGCAGTGTCATTTCCTCCAGAGGAGCGTGCGTTTTTTGGGGCACGTTATTGACAGTACAGGGGTAGCAACTGACCCAGACAAGGTCAGTGCTATTGCGGCAGTATCAGAGTCTGATTTGATGATGGAGGATGGGGTAACCCCGTCTCAAAGGAAAATAAAGTCTTTCCTTGGGATGGTGTTGTATTACCAGAGATTCATCCAGAATTGCTCCACCATCGCAAAACCTTTGTTTGCATTGACAGCTGCCCCAAGGGGCAAGAAGCCTCCAGATAAGCGTGTTGCTGCGTTCAGGAAATTGAGCCCTGGGGATTGGAAGGAGGAGCACAGCAGTGCCTTCCAGCAGCTAAAAGCTGCTTTGGTGAATTCTGTGGTGCTGACGCATCCTGACTTTAGCCGGCCGTTTATATTGTCCACTGACGCTTCTACTGACGGTTTAGGTGCTGTACTATCGCAACTTGCAGAGGGTGAGACCAGAGCTCGGCTGATCGCTTTTGCTAGCAAGGCTCTTAACCGCGCCCAAGCCAGGTATCCTGCTCATCGCTTAGAGTTTTTGGCTTTGAAGTGGTCTGTTTGCGACAAATTCAGCCACTGGCTGAAAGGCAGTGAATTTGTCGTATGGACCGATAACAATCCATTAACTTATATCCTCACAAAGCCTAAGCTCGACGCGTGTGAACAGCGATGGATCTCCAAGTTGGCGCCATACTGCTTTAGCATTAAATACATACCTGGTCCTAAAAATGTGGTGGCCGATGCTCTGAGTCGTCAACCCTTTGTTCCTAACCGGCTCAGCGAGAGACTGCTGGGTGAACCTTACAGTTCATTGCTCAAGGAAGCAGAACAGTTTGGGAAAGACACTGTGCAGGAAGCATTTAGGCTGAGTACTGGGCTTCAGGGCGCTGATGACCCTCCCTGTATAACATCAAACCAATGGCCGCTCTCCTGTGCCGAGGTGTCTGCAGTGTTAGAGGGTCATAGTCACTGGGAAGCAGGAGTAGAATCCAGAGCAGTCTCATTGATCGCTCAAGACATCCAACATTTGTCACCCCCTGGGCAATGCCCTTTACCAGTTTTGTCATCGGATGAACTTCGAGACGCACAACAAAATGATCCTTGCCTGTCCCGGGTCCTGTTTTACATCAATAGGGGCAAAAGAGCCTCGCGCTGTGAGCGCGCTGGGGAGATTCATAAAGTTCTCAGGCTTTTGAAGCAGTGGGACAAATTGAAGATGGTTGATGGTATTCTGTATCGTGTAAGGAAAGATAATCTGGCTGGAAAGAAACGGTTACAGTACATTGTTCCATCGTCTTTAGTTGCGCAGGTGATGACGGGCATTCACGATGAAGCAGGGCACCAGGGCCAAAGTAGAACTATGCACCTGGCGAGACAAAGGTTCTTTTGGGTCGGTTTGGAACATGATGTTCGCAAGTACGTCAAATGTTGCCAGCGCTGTGTCGTTAGTAAAATGCCCGAACCTGAAGGCAGAGCCCCGCTGGAGAGTGTGAGAACATCAAGGCCTATGGAGCTTGTATGTATTGATTTTTGGACCGCAGAAAGCTCCAAGGGTCATAACGTAGACGTGCTAGTCATTACTGACCATTTTTCCCGTATGGCTCATGCTTTTCAGTGCCGTAATCAGTCAGCGAGGCAGGTGGCAAGGCAATTGTGGGACAAATACTTCTGTGTGTATGGCTTCCCTGATCGGATCCACTCAGATCAGGGAGCTAACTTTGAAAGTCAGTTGATTCGAGAGCTGTTGCAGGTCGCAGGAGTGAAAAAGTCCAGAACAACCGCCTACCATCCCATGGGCAATGGCCTTGTCGAGAGGTTCAATAGAACCTTGGGCAACATGATCAGGGCATTGCCGCCTAGGTCCAAGGATAGGTGGTCTCAGATGCTTTATACACTAACTTTTGCGTACAACTGTACCGTTCATGAATCCACTGGGTATGCCCCGTTTTACCTAATGTTTGGCAGAATTCCAAAGCTGCCTGTGGATGTCATGTTTGGTAACCTTGAGGGTGACAGTGATGTCGTTGACTATGACAAGTACGTAAAGAGGTTGAGAACTGACCTGAAAGAAGCTCTAACTGTTGCTCAAGGGAACATCTGTGCCAGCCAGCAGCGGCAGACCGAATTGTACAACCGGAAAACAAAGGGCTGTGATATTGAGTTGGGAGATCAGGTTCTCCTGGCCAACAAAGGTGAACGTGGGAAGAGAAAACTGGCAGATAGGTGGGATTCCACACCTCACAGGGTAGTTGGATTGAACCCTCAGTGCCATATTTACCGTATACATAACACTAAAACAGGCCAGGAGAAAACTGTTCATTGCAACTTATTGTTGCAAGCTAACTTTCTCCCGTTGGAGCTGGAAGATTCTAACGTACCATCCAACGGTAGTAGCGTGTCAGTGTCTATGGGTGTAAGAACGTCTTTGGCAAATGATTGTGCTCCCGGGATTAAGCCCAGTGTATCCGACCGAGTTGCCAGTTGGGTGGAAGAATGTGCGGTGAATGAGAGCCCTCAGCAGAGTTTGCCTAGTAGTAGTAGTAGTAGTATTGTGTCAGTGGACACAGTTTCTGGTGTGTTGGGAGGAGTCCCTTCAGCATCAAAGGATGACTCCATGGAGAGAGACAGTAATTCTGAAGCGCCAGAAGCTGAGGGTCTGACTCATGAATCTAACAGCATTTCTTCCGAGGTTATACATGATGATAATCCTGTTGGTATTGTTGAACCAACTACAGACCGTGAAGTGGTTGGAGTTAGGACCAGAGTGGGCAGGATAGTAAAACCGGTCAACAGGTTAATTGAGAATATGACCCAGTCCATCAAAACCCTGAATCCGGCTGGTGGGGTTATAAGATCTCTGTTAAAATAAGAATGCACTGTGTTTTTTTTGTGAGATTTAAACTCTAAAGTAAAGTGCCTTTGAGTCAATGTTTTTCATTACACTGTTGTTCTGGATCTGAGATGAAGTTTTATTTTATTATTATTTTTTCTTTCTTCTCAAATTATTATTTTTTTTTATTAATGTTATACCTTCCATATGTGTATATTCATGCTGAAGTAATGAACTTCACGAAATTTCGTTTGAATCATTTTTGTTTAAATATCTAAAAATATAGAGGAACTTTTCTTTGAGTGCTTGTTTGGGGGGGGAGTGTCATCAGCGGGGTACATCCGGGGTTTCTCATCGTGTGTTTTGCGTTGGCCTCAGGTTCACTGCATGAGGCTGGTGGACGCATGCACTGTGCGGTCCTCCCTATAAACAATACTGAGTGTATTAGAGTGGGAGGAGCTGCTACCCCATTTTGAACTGATAATTTCTCCTTATCAACAGATTAAAAATACCAGATCTCATCGCTAAGTGGTTGTGTGGTCCTTGTGGGTGAGGTTGTCCGTTCCAGACATGCTACACTTTTACACATCCACCGTCCACTGCTACTTTCACTTTAGAGCGCATGCGCACTACACACACACACACACACACACACACACACACACACACACACACACACACACGTCTTGTGACGCAATCTCCAGTGTGTGACTTGTTTGCCGCGAGTTCAGTGTTTGTGTTTCTGTTGGCGTTTTCAACCTTAAACTTTACAGTTTCTCTTTTTTCCTCCTTTAATAATCCTGAACAGTTGTTTTTTGTCTTTCTGACTTGTGTCTGTAGCTCGTTAACCGAATACCGCTAGTGTTGACTACATTTATTGCCTCACACTTTATTTTCACTCTATTCGCTATTCTTCTACTTCCTGTTTCTCCCATTAGGGGGCGCCACAGCGGATCATCCGTCTCCATACCCCCCTGTCCTCTACATCTGCCTCTTTCACACCAACTACCTGCATGTCTTCTCTCACCACATCCATAAACCTCCTCCTTGGTCTTCCTCTTTTCCTCCTTCCTGGTGTCTCCATCCTCAGCATTCTCCTACTGATATACCCCATGTCCCTCCTCTGCACATGTCCAAACCATCTCAATCTCACCTCCCTCACCTTGTCTCCAAAACGTCCTACATGCACTGTCCCTCTAATAAACTCATTTCTAATCCTGTCCATCGTCGTCACTCCCAACGAACATCTCAACATCTTCAGCTCTGCTACCTCCAGCTCCACCTCCTGTCTTTTACTCAATGCCACTGTCTCTAAACCATAAAACATCTCAGGTCTCACCACAGTCCTATAAACTTTCCCTTTCACTCTCACAGATACTCTTCTATCACAAATCACTCCTGTCACTCTTCTCCACCCACTCCACCCGGCTTGCACTCTTTTCTTCACTTCTCTAACACACTCTCCATTACTCTGCACTGTTGACCCCAGGTACCTGAACTCCTCCACCTTCTCCACCTTTTCTCCCTGCAACCGCACCCCTCCACTGCCCTCCCTCTCATTCACACACATGTACTTTGTCTTACTCCTACTGACTTTCATTCCCCCTCTCTCCAGCGTGTACCTCCACCTCTCCAGGCTCTTCTCCACCTGGTCCATACTCTCACCACAAATCACAATATCATCCACAAAAATCATAGTCCACGGAGACACCTGTCTGATCTTGTCCTTTAAACTGTCCATCACCACTGCAAACAGGAAAGGGCTCAGAGCCGATCCTTGATGCAGTCCAACCTCCACCTTGAACCAATCGTTGCTACTGCACACTTCACTGCTGTCACACTGTCCTCATACATGTCCTGCACCACCCTCACATACTTCTCTGACACACCAGACTTCCTCATACAATACCACAACTCCTCTCTCCACCCTGTCGTACGCTTTCTCTAAATCCACAAATACACAATGCAGCTTCTTCTGACCTTCTCTATACTTCTCCATCAACATCCTCAAAGCAACTTGTACTTTTAATATACTTATACTTTATTTTATTTTATTTTTCTACTCTCTTCGTGTTTACATGTTGGACAGTGGTGAAAAAGCATTTTGCTACATGTCGTACTCTGTATGAATGTTTATGTGACAAATAAAATTTTAATTTGCCTCTCAAGGTTTCTTCCTTCTGCATCTCAGGAAGTTTTTTCTTCACCACAGTCTCCACTGACTTGTTCATCAGAGACAAACTTACACTCATAAAGAACATCTTCATTTTTATCTCCACATTATCTGTGTAAAGCTGCTCTGAGACAATGTTCATTATTAAAAGCTCAACACAAATAAACATGAACTGAATTCAACACGTTCTGTAAATTACACTCAGAATTGAGCTCTGGTGCATCCTGTTTTTACAACTTGATTAAAGTCCACCTGTGGTAAATTCAGGTGATTGGACATGATTTGGAAACACACACACTTGTCTATAGAAGGTGCCACAGTTTCAGTGCATGTCAGAGCATAAACCCACCCATGAAGTCAAAGGAATTGTCTGTAGACCTCCGAGACAGGATTGTATCGAGGATCTGGGGAAGGACACAAACATTTATGCAGCATTAAAGGGACGAATGAGCACAGTGGCCTCCAACATCTGTAAATGAACAAGAACCCGATGGTCACTCTGAAAGAGCTCCAATGTTTCTCTGTTGACCTGAAGGACTCACACCATGAGAAACACAATTATCTGGTTTGATGAAACAATGATTGAACTCTTTGGCCTGAATGCCGTGTAATATCTGGAGAAAATCAGGCACCGCTCATCACCTGGCCAATACCATCCCTACAGTGAAGCATGGTGGTGGCAGCATCATGCTGTGGGGATGTTTTACAGCAGCAGGAACTTGGAGACGAGTCAGGATCAAGGGAAAGATGAATTCAGACCTTGTGAAACCTTGCTGGATGCCCTGTAGACATACAGAGAAATCAATAAGCTCATATCTGCTTCCAATTACCTGAACCCAGTTATAAACTGTGTTGATTTTTTTGCTTACTACAGTTGTAAACAGTGGTGGAGTTTCTGTGGCTTCTTCTCACCTGACTGTGGGTAAATGTGCAGGTCATTTATATTTATTTTACCTCCTCAGTGTACATGTGTGAACATATTGATCTAGAATAAAGACCTCAGCAGCAGGTAAACAGTGACCTCTACTGGCCTGACTGTGACACTACACACTGTTTCCTTCAGATACACTTCACTTCTTCTTCTTCTTCTTTCGGCTGCTCCCATTAGGGGTCGCCACAGCGGATCATCCGTCTCCATTCCACCCTGTCCTCTACATCTGCCTCTTTCCTCTGCACATGTCCAAACCATCTCAATCTCGCCTCCCTCACCTTGTCTCCAAAACGTCCTACATGTGCTGTCCCTCTAATAAACTCATTTCTAACCCTGTCCATCGTCGTCACTCCCAACGAAAACCTTAACATCTTCAGCTCTGCTACCTCCAGCTCCACCTCCTGTCTTTTACTCAGTGCCACTGTCTCTAATCCATACATCGCAGGTCTCACCACAGTCCTATAAACTTTCCCTCTTATTCTTGCAGATACCCTACTATCACAAATCACTCCTGTCACTCTTCTCCACCCACTCCACCCTGCCTGCACTCTTTTCTTTACTTCTCTAACACACTCTCCATTACTTTGCACTGTTGACCCCAGGTACCTGAACTCCTCCACCTTCTCCACCTCTTCTCCCTGCAACCGCATCACTCCACTGCCCTCCCTCTCATTCACACACATGTACTCTGTCTTACTCCTACTGACTTTCATTCCCCTTCTCTCCAGCGCATATCTCCACCTCTCCAGGCTCTTCTCAACCTGCTCTCTACTCTCACCACAAATCACAATATCATCCACAAACATCATAGTCCAGGGAGACTCCTGTCTGACCTCGTCCGTCAACCTGTCCATCACCACTGCAAACAGGAAAGGGCTCAGGGCCGATCCTTGATGCAGTCCAACCTTTACCCTGAACCAGTCTGTCGTACCTACTGCACACTTCACTGCCGTCACACTGTCCTCATACATGCCCTGCACCACCCTCACATACTTCTCTGACACACCTGACTTCCTCATACAATACCACAACTCCTCTCTCGGCACCCTGTCGTACGCTTTCTCTAAATCCACAAATACACACTGCAGCTCCTTCTGTCCTTCTCTATACTTCTCCATCAACATCCTCAAAGCAAATAAGGCATCTGTGGTGCTCTTCCTCGGCATGAAACCATACTGTTGCTCACAGATGGTCACCTCTTCTCTCAGCCTGGCTTCCACTACTCTTTCCCATAACTTCATGGTGCGACTGAACAACTTTATTCCCCTGTAGTTACTGCAGGTCTGCACATCTCCTTTATGCTTAAAGATCGGTACCAGCACACTTCTCCATTCCTCAGGCATCTTCTCACCTTCCAAAATCCTGTTAAACAACCTGGTCAAAAACTCCACTACCATCTCTCCTAAACATCTCCACGCTAAACATCTCCAGATACACTTCACTACAGTTACTTTATTACTGGCTCATGGTTTATGTGTGAATCTCATTTCATCCTGATGATGGGATTTAAGTTTGGGACAATCCGCTGTTTTTGGAGGTTTCAGAGTATCTCAGGGGTTTTCTGATGCTTGATCTGGATTGCATTTGGTTTGGAGCTGGAATCATTGTTTTATGGCTCAGTTCTATTAACGCTCAATATTCCTCCATCAAATATGTACCATAGGATCAGAACAAGAAATAAAATAAATTAGAACAAGAATGTTTTCCTGAATAGAAATAATTTAATTCTCCTCAGCGAGAGTGTGACAGTTCATCATCAACACAAAATAAAACACAAATATGGAGTAAAATAAAAATAAAAGCACAGTGACAGTCAGCGGAGACGTCACACGTGCAGGAAAAACTATCAACACACAAACCTGTGTTAAAAAATAACATTAAACTCCTCCCACTGGGAGAACTGAATCATCTCACACACACACACACACACACACACACACACACACACACACACACACACACACACACACACACACACAGGTTGTGATGCAGAGTGTGTGCGTTGATGCTGTCCTGCTTGAGAATGAACTTGAACACCTGTATGTGAGGTTTCTAACAGAAATGAGACCTGCAGCAGGATCTGACATGAAGTTCCAGGTGAGTACAGGAAACACACTGCACTGTGGGATTGTGGGTAATCAGCTGTGTAGTGTGTAATGATAAAGAAAGGGAATAATTAGATTAAAAATGACCACATTAGTTTAAAATAAATAGGACATGTATTTAGTCCTGGTTTATAATAATTATTAGTGTCCTCGAGACTGACGAGTTTTTAATCCCGAGTTTATAAACTCCATTAATGTGTCACATGCAGATAAAAGTCATTAATAATAAAGTGATAATCACAAATATAATAACCGCATGGTTACACATGTAAACCTGTGTGTGTGTGTGTGTGTCTGTGTGTGTGTGTGTGTATTTCAGGTAAAATCAGACACTCTGCTTGGTTGGTGTTCAGGACTGTGTGTGTGTGTGTGTGTGTGTGTGTGTGTATTTCAGGTAAAATCAGACACTCTGCTTGGTTGGTGTTCAGGACTGTGTGTCTGTGTGTGTGTGTGTGTGTGTGTGTGTGTGTGTGTGTGTGTGTGTGTGTGTGTGTGTGTGTATTTCAGGTAAAATCAGACACTCTGCTTGGTTGGTGTTCAGGACTGGGTGTCTGTGTGTGTGTGTGTGTGTGTGTGTGTGTGTGTGTGTGTATTTCAGGTCAGACACTCTGCTTGGTTGGTGTTCAGGACTGTGTGTCTGTGTGTGTGTGTGTGTGTGTGTGTGTGTGTGTGTGTGTGTGTGTGTGTGTGTATTTCAGGTAAAATCAGACACTCTGCTTGGTTGGTGTTCAGGACTGGGTGTCTGTGTGTGTGTGTGTGTGTGTGTGTGTGTGTGTGTGTGTGTGTGTGTGTGTGTGTGTGTATTTCAGGTAAAATCAGACACTCTGCTTGGTTGGTGTTCAGGACTGGGTGTCTGTGTGTGTGTGTGTGTGTGTGTGTGTGTGTGTGTGTGTGTATTTCAGGTAAAATCAGACACTCTGCTTGGTTGGTGTTCAGGACTGGGTGTCTGTGTGTGTGTGTGTGTGTGTGTGTGTGTGTGTGTGTGTGTGTGTATTTCAGGTAAAATCAGACACTCTGCTTGGTTGGTGTTCAGGACTGGGTGTCTGTGTGTGTGTGTGTGTGTGTGTGTGTGTGTGTGTGTGTGTGTATTTCAGGTAAAATCAGACACTCTGCTTGGTTGGTGTTCAGGACTGGGTGTCTGTGTGTGTGTGTGTGTGTGTGTGTGTGTGTGTGTGTGTGTGTGTGTATTTCAGGTAAAATCAGACACTCTGCTTGGTTGGTGTTCAGGACTGGGTGTCTGTGTGTGTGTGTGTGTGTGTGTGTGTGTGTATTTCAGGTAAAATCAGACACTCTGCTTGGTTGGTGTTCAGGACTGGGTGTCTGAGGGTCTCATCAGGACTGCACTGTATTTAAGAGGACCTTCACCAGCAGTCAGCCGCACATCCACCACGGAAAACAGGGAGATTTCCTACACACACACACACACACACACACACACACACACACACACACACACAATTATAAGTATACAGGGAGCCTAAAGTTGTAAGCGTCTGATCTTCTGTAGAATACATTAACTGGCGGTTCACACCACAGGAACGTTTACACACACGTCCCTGAAGCAGAAACACCGCTGACGTGTGTGTAATAAAAGTGTGATTTAAGTCCAGGACAAACTTCTGGTAGAATATTAGTCTGGAATGTGTTTTAAAAAGATCCCAAACCCTGAACATCCTGTGGGTTTAAATGCGTAATCAGAGAATGTAAAGAGCGTAAGACGAGCGTAAGACGAGCGTAAGACGAGCGTAAGACGAGCGTAAGACGAGCGTAAGACGAGCGTAAGACGAGCGTAAGACGAGCGTTTTCTTCTTCAGTGTATCTCTGAAGGGTGATGATGTTCTACCTGTGTAACGGTTTCATCTTCTAGTTCACTGGGACTCCACACTAGGGTCATCTCGGGCCGTTTACCAACTTTACGGAAAGTAAACGACTGCAGCCCCTCGATGGCCTGAAACACAGAATAATAAATGTGATGAAGAAAAGAATCCTGTAGTTACTGTGGTGTTACTGTGTGTTTGGATGTGGGGGTGTGGTTAAGCACTGGTTTGTGAATGAAGGGTGGAGACGAGGTGATCAGGATTCCACACCTGTGTGCAATCTGTGACTATTGGGTTTCAGATCAGAGAAAAGCACCATGGGAAGGAGAAGGAGCTGCTGATGAGTCCAACTAAAAGTGAAGGAAAATAAAGAGCCTTTTTTTTTTGAGCCTACAAACATCTCACAATCTTCATCTTCCCACAATCTTCATCTCCCCACAAGCTTCATCTTCCCACAAGCTTCATCTTCCCACAAGCTTCATCTTCCCACAAGCTTCATCTTCCCACAAGCTTCATCTTCCCACAAGCTTCATCTTCCCACAATCTTCATCTTCCCACAAGCTTCATCTTCCCACAAGCTTCATCTTCCCACAATCTTCATCTCCCCACAAGCTTCATCTTCCCACAAGCTTCATCTTCCCACAAGCTTCATCTTCCCACAATCTTCATCTTCCCACAAGCTTCATCTTCCCACAATCTTCATCTTCCCACAAGCTTCATCTTCCCACAATCTTCATCTTCCCACAATCTTCATCTTCCCACAATCTTCATCTTCCCACAATCTTCCCACAATCTTATGTTCTGTTGTGAATAAAATATGGGTTTATAAAATTTCATTGTATTTCACTGAATTTCAAAGTCATTGTGATTTTTATTTACATTTTACATTGTCCCGTTTTTTTTTTTTTATTGTGTGTGTGTGTGTGTGTGTGTGTGTGTGTGTGTGTGTGTGTGTGTGTGTGTGTGAGAGAAGACGTACATTACAGTAGATCCTTTTCTGAACTCCGTAGTTCAGCACCAACACATCAAAGGATTTATCCAGCATCCCCATCACCATTGCCTTCGAGTCCAGAGGCCCACACTCCTACACACACACACACACACACACACACACACACACACACACACACACACACACACACACACACACACACAAACAGAACCAGCAGCTATGAGGAACAGTTCATATGTATATGTATGTGATGGCACTCTACACCTGTGTGTGTGTGTGTGTGTGTGTGTGTGTGTGTGTGTGTGTGTGTTACCCTGACGAAAACGCTGAAGAACAACTCTGTACTCATCTCCTGAACCCTCTTGGACGCCGTCTTCTTATCATTACAGTGAGAGGCTTGATTCTGCACATCATCCTGGGTGAGACGAACACGAGGACCGCACTCTGTCTCACACACACACACACACACACACACACACACACACACACACACACACACACACACACACACACACACACAGTGTTTCACTCAATGACTCATTAATAAATGCAGATGATTCTGTAGGCAGTGTTTATAAAATGGAACTGAGTTAAAGACCAATGAGCTGTAAGTAAATCACTGGTGTAGTAAATCATGTGATCTGAACAGTAACCAATCAGCAGTCAGATTTGTGTTAGGTGTCGTGTGTGGATTTGTTAGTGTGAGTTTGCTACCTGCTGAGACAAATAAACTGTTACTGGTGTTAATCAGCACTGCTACAGAAAACTCATAACGCTAGTTTTATACGCAGCATTGGGAACTGCTTCTACAGCATGATAGTACAGGTGTGTGTGTGTGTGTGTGTGTGTGTGTGTCTCACTGAGTGAAGCGACCAGCAGGCGGTGGACGATAATGTCTGTGTAGCGGCGGATGGGGGAGGTGAAGTGTGTGTAGAGTGGTACATTCAGAGCATAGTGATGGAACAACTTCTCATCCTGCAGAACTCCTGTACAGAAATACAATGCCATCTACACACACACACACACACACACACACACACACACACTCAGAACATTTCCCAGGGCACATGTGAAGACCATACATGCACCACATATTGACTCTGGTGTGCGGTTTGGGACACGCCCACAGTGACCCGGTGATGTAAAGGAGGTGTGAACACACCTGCATGGGTCTGGCACACAGGTGTGTGAGGACGGCTTTCCTGGCTGCACTGTACTCATCGTCTCCAACTGTCTCCTCCAGACTCCTCTGTGAAAAAGGATGAAAAGAATAAATAAATGTGCACATGTTCTTCCAGTACAGTTCCCCATCTGCAGGTGAGGTCGGAGTTCAGTCGTTATAAATCCATACCAATAGTTTTCCAATCACTGACACCACTGTGTCTGTTTACACCGGAGACGGCGCGCTGCACAGAGAGCCTTATATTATATTATATATATATTTATTCTTTCTAAATTATTAAATCATATAATTATAGTTATTCATGTATTTGTATTTATTTGTGTAATAAAGTTTAATATTATTTTTTGTGTTTTTTATCCAGTGTCTGTAATAAAAACTATCAGTTGGTTTATCGTTTATCGACCAGTAATCTAGCGATCAGTATCGATAAAACATCTGTTTTTAGTTCACCTTATCCGTTTCACCAGACTAACTTTCTTCTCAGTTTTGGATCTTCCAAAGGCCAACAGGTTCTGTGTGAGCTTAACCCCTTGCTCAGGTAATGTTTTGATGGTCTCACAGAGTCAACCTGTGCAGATTTATAGGTTCTGAGGATTCCAGGGGGAAATCCACTGATGAGCACTTAGTCTCCTCAGACTGGTCTGAAGATAATGTAGTTCTGATTTTGAAACACGCCTCTGGAGGTTGGAGTGTAACTCCAGCAGAGAACGAGCTTAAACCCCATCAAACATCTCTGGAGTTTTTACATTGAACGTATTTGGCAGAAGCCTTTACATACTTATCATCATTTACACATTCATTATAGTTAAATAGAACTGTACAGTTCAGGATTAAGGGCCTTCCCGTACATCTCCCGTACATCTACACCATGACCAAGCTGCCACTGCTGGGCCCTTGAGCAAGGCCCCTAACCCTTCCCTGCTTAGTTTTAAGTCGCTCTGGATATTTAAATGTATAATAAATGAGATCGAGGTAACTGGTGAGGGAGATCATTTGGGAAATGTCCAAACTTATTGGTAATGAAGAAATGTACAAAGTGAAGATTTTGCCACTGATGTTCAGATGATCTCCAGCATGTCTGGCATTGATTGTGGTTTTACTTAAACCCTATTTTGCTTTTTCTCATCCATGTTCCTTTAGGTCTTTTAGAGAAGAATTTTTTTTTAAGACATTATTGGTACCAGAAGACCCAGCTATTATTGTGTTAGCATGCTAGAGGGGAGTGAACCTTCAGCACGCGGCCACCACCATGATTACACACCAGTCCAGACAGAATGGTAAACATCTATGCTAGGAAGTTCCATCAACAGTGGTATAAGAGGAAGCTGTAGAATATGGAACACTGAGCATCAAGAAAGGCATCCACTTCACACTACATATTTATTAGGACACTGTAACATACAATAACCATGTGGATGAGAACATTATCATGGACTTTAAAGAGCAATACTTTGGGGAATGAAATGTCTAGACTTGCAGACTTACATGCAGCGCTCCAGCCGAGCTCATGTCTATGTTGAGTCCGATGTGATCGCACAGCTCCTGAAGAGCTTCCATCAGCCGACTGTGAGGAGCCGCGTGACGCCGCAGGAGAGCCAGCCCGGGGTTCGAGCCGTAAATCTGATGAGCCACCGCCATGTTTGCTAACAACATGAACTCCTCCACCAACCTGTCAGATACAAAATCATACACTGCTCAGGTTCTGCCACGTGATCATAACCATAAACATAAGCAAATTGTCCACACACTCACTTGTTGCTGTCTCTGTACTGGTAGACGTAGCAGCCCTGGGGCATCCCTGACCCAGAGTCCAGAGTAAACGCCAACTTCATCTAAAAATAAAACCTCAGTGAGATCACATCTCACAGCCCAGGAACAGAATCCCTGTCCACAGATCTACCTCCATCCCTGTGAAGCTGCTTTGAGACAGCGTCCACTGTAAATACACTCTACAAATAAAACAGATTTGAATTAAATCCTCTCTTTTCTGAGGCGTCAGGCTGCTAAACCCCTGATCAGTTATCTGCCCAAATACAGAAACCTGCTGAACCTCCAGATACTTCCATAACCTACAACCTCACATCCTGAACCCTGTGATGCACTGAAACCTCACACTGAGGAAGCCCAAATCAGAGAAGCTCCAACACAATACATGCCCTAGATCTTACTTTCCAGAATTCCTTATCTTGCCAAACCTCTCCATCAGGTGGTATCAAGAAGTTTGGAGACTAATGGTGTAACTGGTGCTGTTCTGACCTGTGTGCGTTCCCACGTCTAGGATTCTATCTCTACAGAGCAAATCTGCTGCAGGGACGTTTGATGTGACGTACGTTTGACATACAGCGACACTGCGACGAGTCGCTCGAGGTGTTTTGAGCAGCAGGTGAGCTTCAAGAGCGGAAGAACATCACTGGGAGATGACGAGAGATCAGGAACACCAACAACCTCAACCCCAAAAAAAAGTTTGGTAACTCATGCATGAGGATCGTCTGTGAACAATCCACAGGATCTCACCCACCCTAACCTCCTGTGGTCTTCCTGAAGATGAAGCTCGGGAGCTCGCTGTATTGACACGGTTGTGGAGATCAGGCGTGAATCGCGTACAGGACATGTCCCAGAAGAACACTGGGGGGAGCTGTATTACTGTGTAAGGGGACTGTTTTGAAGGTGATCGCGTGGAAACGTAAATAAATAAAGCACTTTCTTGTGAACAGAGCGAATCTCCAAACTTTCTGATACCACCTCATATTCCTCAATTCCACACGTTGTCACACTGTTGCATTTCTAAATTCTCCATGATCCTGCTCCATTATAATCCAGCAGTCTCCTCGTTTCTGTTCCCCGTATCCTAGAAAGTGCTGCTGTATCTGTGCTCCCAGTTTCTGCTGTATCCTGTACTACTGAAAAGTTCTGTAAAGATCAGAGCTTATTATTCTCATTTCTTAATCGCTGTGCATTTCCCAGACTAGTGAACCCTGTAGAATCTCCAGGTCTGCTCGGTCTCCTCATTCCCATGAGATTGACTTTGTAGCGTTGTTGCTTCACCTGGTCGAGACGTAAAGCTCCGCCCCTGAAGCGCTGTGCACGCAGGTGAGAGGCGATGGCGTGAAGGTGCAGGACGGCCTGGACGATCCTCTGCACCGAGTGGTCAGGAGACACTGGGGGAAGTTCATCAGCTCCAAACTCTTTAAGAGGAGACTCGATCATACTCTGAGCGTGATCATAACTCAGTTTCACACACGAGCAGATCACTGAGCGACCCATCCATTCACTCAGGATCTGCACACACACACACACACACACACACACACACACACACACACACACACACACACACACACACACACACACACACACACACACACACACACACACACACACACACACACACACACACACACACACACATTAAAACAGAGTGAGGACCAGCACAAAGGAAACATTAATTCTGAATGTATGTTTGCACTACATTAAATATTTACAGTGTGTGTGTATGTGTGTGTGTGTGTGTGTGTGTGTGTGTTACCTTCCCCTCCGGTGATAAGGTCCAGATGACGGAGAATGTTAAACGATCAGTTTGAGGATTTAAACTGCACAACTCTTCACACAGGAGACGTGGCAACATCGGGATCACCTACACACACACACACATATATACAAACACACGTTTAATCAAATATACAAACATTCACACACACTCATACACACACACAGAGAGACACATACACACACAGACACACTCATACACACACAGACAGACACAGTGTGTCACACTCATCTTGGAAGTACACACTTGGAAGTAACCAATCAGTGTCCCAGTGCACACACACACACACACACACACACACACACACACACACACACACACACACACACACACACACACACACACACACACAGTGTTACTACCTTCTGGATGAGGTAGACACTTGTGGATCTCCTGCTGGCTGTGTAATCCAGAGCATTTCCCTCCTCCACAAAATAACTCACGTCTGCTATGTGCACGCCCACCTCGAAGTTTCCTGCACAATGTTTAACATCAATATTCAATAACACTTCAATAGCATTCATTAGCATAATCTCATAACTACTACATTCATGTGGGTGATATAGATATATATATATATATATAAACTGACCATCAGGAAGCGGTTTACAGGACAGAGCATCATCCAGGTCTCGAGCTGTAGCTGGATCAATCGTAAATATGCACTCTTTCCTACAATCATTTTACAAACATGAGACAGATCCTGAAATACTACGCAATATGATGAGAATGTGCCTTGGCGTGATGGAGGTGATGATACCTGAGGTCTCGCCTCCTTCTCAGCTCATCAGGTGGGATGGTCCAGGGTCGACCCTGTGGGAGACACGCCAACACTTCATCTGTGAACTCGGAATAATCCACATCGTACTCCATCAGCATGGCCTCCGTCTCCGGCTCGATGACCCCAGCCTGACCTAACGACTTCATCAACTGCCTGCAGCCAGAAGAAGGGAAATTACTACAGCAGGTCGAGTAGAGTGAGAATTAAAACTAATAAAGAACCCTTATTATACTGTAGAGAAAATTAATAACATACAGAAATGTAATGTGGAATATATTTTAATCATCAGGACAATCCAGAAAGAACAATCCCTGGATCACAAATGTACATTTAGCAGATGCTGGTGTCCAGAGTCTGCACTGGTACAGTAGATTACACACTTTATATAAATCACAACTCTGAGGATTATTGTTTTTAAACAAAGCAAACCTGGAAAGTGTTGGTGTAAGTGTTTTGGGCAGAGGTGGGCGCCTTCACCCATCACTTAAAGACAGCCAGTGACTCCACTGTTCAGACATCTGGGGGAAGTTCATTATATCTAGTTGAAGGTGTTAATTACAGAACATGTTTTCTCCACTCTAGTCGTGTATGTTATTTATGAACAGGATACTAAACCACAGTCAAAACTGGACCAGTCTCTGGTCTGGGGTCCTAAAGGTAACATGTCTGTTATCTGCAGATGATCTTGTTTAGCATGCTGTCTGCCCACCAGTTTCCTCCACCCCGTGTATGGTACCATGTGAGTCAACGTGTTTGCTGCTTTCAATTCTTTCTGATTGCTGCATAAGATAAAGTGGAAGTGGAAGAATTCAGATCTTGACATGGGTCTGGTCACTTTTTATGCTCTTTGTCCAAATTCTCTTGCTCCATCCTCGCTGACTGCTGAAGACCGCTAACAATTGTGGAAGTTTTTTGATGATCTACCACAGCTTCACCCTGACTTCCACACTCAAGATTCCCCTTTCCCACAATTTTCAAATCATTCAATAAAAGAGATTCTCCAACTCATCATTACCACTGACCACAATGGATCTTCCACAATCTTGCAGGCCATCTCACAAGACATCCTTCATCACTATTATCATGAGTGGCTCAATATCATCTGGTCAGGTACCTACTACATTCAAAGGAGAAAGGCTTTCCATTCTGGATCCCTCAGAATTCAGCAGCTATCGAAACTAATATTTTCCGTCCAAAGTCCTTGAACACACCATCTATAACCAACAGCCTCTCAGTCTCTCATGGACCAACCTCCAAGACTCTAATCCATCTGGTGCACAAGAAGCACATTCCAGAGTATTTTTGGCCGTCACTGAAAAGAGACATGTTGCTAGATCTTCCAAGTCAAGCACAAGTTGTTTTTGGCTTTTTCTCAGGAGGTATTTATGGAACAGCATGGCAATGGGTTTGCTTCCTACCTGGGGACAGGAAGGAGATCCACATCTGCGTGATGCAGACAACTGCAACTTGCAAGCTTGTGAGCAACATTCAAACTCTGCAAATGATCCAGAATGCAGCTGCAAAACTTCTTTGCAACCTTCACAAGTTATCCATGGCTTCCTGGAGCTTCTGCATCTGACTGACAAATTGACAGATTGTCCGGTTCTTTTCCACGAGAGAGGTTCTGATCCCTGACCAGCACCAACCTACATCACAGTCCACACGGCACCTGTGCTCTCCAATCCTCAACCACTGCTCAACTGATCCAAACAAATCTTAAAAAGGGAGGTGCTGATGGTGATGTACTTCTAACCAGAAGGTTGTTAGAATCCCAGCACCACCACACTGGGTCACTGCTGGATCCGTGAGCAGGGCCATTAAACTGCTCAGCACTCAGGATAAAAACCTCTACCTCTCAAACTCCAGAAATGTAAAGGTACAAGAAAGAACTGCATGAAGAACCTTGTCTGTTCCGCTTGATGTCAGCCGAGTGTCTTCAAACAGTGACTAAAGACCTACATGAAAATGACTTTTACTCTAAAACACTCCTGGATCTAACAAACACCAGAGCAATTACATCATCAGTACTAAAAGACTAACTCTAGTGTGTGTGTGTGTGTGTGTGTGTGTGTGTGTGTGTGTGTGTGTGTGTGTGTGTGTGTGTACCCTTGGGCAAAGAGGCTGTCAGGTGGCCAGTGTGTGATCCTGCAAATGAAGAGTGTGTTGGAATAGTCAGCAGGGCGTGAGGTGAAATCTGGAGGACAGCCTGAGAGTGGGACGTTCACTCGAGGGACTCGGTGGTCCGAGGGGGAGAACAGAGCAAAGGGTTTATCAGGAATGAGTTTAATAAACCCTGACACTGCCCTCGAGTGTTTCTGCTCCACGATATACACCACCTAATCAATAATAAAATATAAACACAACCGGATCAATACAACAATCTAACACACACACACACACACACACACACACAACACTTTCCTGCTACAGATCCCTCATCACTGCTCCCTCTGCAGGCACCAGTTACATATTTACATTTTATTTCTGTTCTATAAACTCATCTCTACTGCTGTAATGAAGTTCAACCTCAGGGTGATGTACCTTGGCTGTGCGCTGAACGTTTCTGTCTGAACCACTGTGTGTATCTTCTGTGGAAGGAACTGAAGGGAATAAATACAGAAAAACACTCGCATGATGAGCACCCTGAAGATCTTATCATCATCATCTACTGTAACTGAATGAGACAGAGGTATGGACAGAAACAATAACAATATTTAACACCATATTTGGTATTTTAGTGGAGCTAAACCAATGCCCCTCAACCTTTGTGTGTTAACATCACTGACAGAGTAAAACAAGACTAACAGCAGTTATTAAACCATAAAGTGATGCTAGTTAATCATCTGAACTTCAGCACATCTGATACTGTTTCCTCATGAGGGACACTTTTCTGAAACCTTTGCTCAGATGATTCAGACTGCTGATGTGCTCATGAACACATTTGCAGCTCTTTCATTTTCTCCCTTTAAGGAAATGAACAGTCGTATATTTTCAGGAAGACTGGCACATCTCCTGGTTAAGGGAACTGGGAAACCGATGCCTCTATTACAAGGAGGTATTGGGGGACCTCCCATGGGAACAGGGACCAGCGTCTCCCCATGGGGAAGGGGAACAGAATTTCAGAGCAAACACATGCAGAAGGGGACCTGGAGACTGGTGCATGCCCATGGGACCAGGGGACTTGTGCCTGACACGGGAGAGAACTAGGGGACCTGTGCCTGCCCATGTGAAAGGAATCAGGGTACCGGCACCTGCCCTTGGGAAGGGAATCAGGGTACTGGCACCTGTCACAAGAGGGGACTAGGGGCCTTTCACCCACCAATGGGAGGGTAACAAGGGGACCTGTGCCTGCCATGGGAAGGGAACTAGGGTACTGGTGCGTGCCAATGGGGAAGGGTACTAGGGGACTTGCACCTGCCCATGTGAAGGGGACAAGGGGACCTGTGCCTGCAATGGGAAGGGAACTAGTGTACCGGCACCTGCCCATGGGGAAGGGGACTAGGGGACCAGGACATGCTCATGTGTAATTATTGTAGCAAAAGTATATTCCTACAATTGAACAGTTCTACACAGTGTGAAGAAACAGTATCCCTTGTGAGGAGAGGTACAGTTCAGTTGGTTCTGAAATATTTCATGTGAATGTCACCTGTTCTAGTAAAAAATTCCCCACACTGTAATAAACAGACATTAGAGAAAGAGTTCAGAGAAAGATTCCTCCTCGTATCGTGAGAACATCCAGGAATAGGAACCACAATTTGTTAACCGACATTAAATGCTATGATGATCACTTACTCACATTCCATAAACACACACACACACACACACACACACACACACACACACACACACACACCTTTATCCTGCAGAGTGGCTGCCTCCATTTTCTTACTGAGCTCTTCATCTTTCTCCTCCTCCTCCCCATACTGAGCCTCCACAATAACATCCGGGCCGGACTCGCTCGGTCTCTCTTTCTCAACACTTTCCCCGTTCCACACCTGCAACACAACCCAACACACATCAGCTCTGTTACACAATAAATCACTCGTTTTCCTCCACTGTACCCTGTCTGCTAACACGCTCCACACGGTAGACACGTGCGTACATGTAGGTTCCTCACCTTCCACTGTTCTGGAGGGAGGAGCTTCACCACCACCACGTCTCCGTTCAGAGCTCGATTCCGTGCCACCATCCCGTCCAGGAAGATGTCCACCGACCCCTCCTGGACCAGAACACCAAAAAACATCAACAAAACCGCCATGATGTCATGGCAACCAGGGAACTACTACTTTCTAAAGCCGTACTCACAGGAGAGGGAACGAAGGCTTCGTGATATCTCTTTGGGTTTATCCTCAACGTGCCCTGAAAATAATCAACAATTAAATCAATCATATTATAATAAAAACAAAAAATAGATTTATTTTATTATAACTATTACAAATAAATACACAAATAAACTCATTTTAAACTCGTACTAATTCTTTATTTTTAATTTAGATTATAAATAAATAAATAATCTACTGTTGTGTCCTTGAAAAGAACACACTGATCAAATGCACGTGTGTGTGTGTGTGTGTGTGTGTGTGTGTGTGTGTGTGTGTGTGTACCTGCAGGAGTTCTCCTCTCTTCAGTCCATCAGACACGTCTTTAATGGACATGTAGTCTTCATACAGACGTCTCTTCCTCCCTCTGTTCCTCCGACTGTTGTCTCTGTCCATTCTGCCAGTCTGTCCTGCTAGACTCGCACTCATGCTCACAGCTACACACACACACACACACACACACACACACACACACACACACACACACACACACACACTTCACTTTAGCACTTGAATCCTGAATGAAGTATCTGATGCTCCAGCTGTTAATGTACTTGTTGAAAACTGGAGCAAACCATTCCTGATCAGAAAGTGGATCAATTTGTCTCTGAAACCAGACCGTACCATTTCTGAACTTATTCATCCTTATGATTTTGAAGATGAAATCACGCTCTCAGTACCTGGAGTTTTAGTAGTGCTCAGAGGAGTGTTTGGTTTCTCCACAGCTCCTGACCCACAGGATTTCACCAGCTTATCTTCTGTGTTCTCTCTGGATTTCTTCTGCTTTCTCTTCCTCCTCTTCTGCTTCTCTTCTCCTCGATCATCAGAAGTCTGGTTTGAATCTGGGTGTGTTGGATGTTCAGAAGTTCCTGTCTCCGTTCCTCCAGGAGCTTGTTTGGTCTTGTGGTGTTTATGGCGTCTACGATGAGTCCTCTCGGTGTGGTGATTTTCCGCTGGGGTGTTCTGGTCTCCGCTCCTGGGCTTGACGTCAGGTTCGGACTGGTTCTCGTGCCCCGTGTCCGACCCGGACGGACCGTTCTGAGGAGTTCTCTGGGTTCTAGCAGCTTTAGTTTTCTGTTTTTTCCCTCGTTTCTTATCTGCAGCGTCACTCGGTTTACATGCGGACTCCCTCTTCATCGTCTCATCCATAATCGTGATAAAAAGACACGGCGTGTTCACGGGTCAGGTTTATATAATGATGAAGATCCTCGATAGAACTGTGATTACAGAACAGGACATTCAGAAACATGACTGCAGAACGCAGCATTCACAAAATAACTCAGAACAATAAAACCTGTGCAGTTCCACATTATTCATGACCTTTTTATCAACATGGCACCTTTATAAAAATATATATATATATAGGATGCGGCGCTCTCAACGCTGCGGCCCGGGTTCGATCCCCGGTCAGGGAACCAACCCCAGCCACTCTTAGTGCCGGTCCCAAGCCCGCAAAAATGGGGAGGGTTGTGTTAGGAAGGGCATCCAGCGTAAAAACATGTGCCAAATCAAACATGCGGATGATCCGCTGTGGCGAGAAGCCGAAAGAAAGTTTATATTTATATATATATATATATATATATATATATATATATATAAACCCCGCCCCCTCCAGTCTCTCCATTATACTGAATTAAATCCAGCAGGAACGTGTGTGGACCCAACATCGAACCAAAACCAGCACTTTATACATGATCATTAAACTCCACATGTCCTGAATCTTCTACATACATCAACACATAATTTTTATATTTTTATTCTAGTAAAATTGGTTTATAAATTAAATTAAATGATATATATAAATATTCTAATACTAAAAGTGTGTGTGAACTAAACTAGCGGTATTTATGTATTGTTTAGTATTAGATGTGAGTATTGTGCACAGCTGGAGTGTAGGATTGTAAATCTGCGCTATAATATCAGGCCTGATTCGGAATAAACGCAGATAAATGTAGAAATATTGTGATTCATTTCTCTTGAATCGGAATAAACGTGTGACATGCCCCAGTTCCAGTAGCAGTGATGCTAACCCTGAGTGTGCTAAGTGCTGCTGTCCCTGTCCCTGTCCCTGTCCCGGTCTCTGACTCTGTCTCTGTCTCTGTCTCTGTCCCTGTCCCTGTCCCTGTCCCGTCCCGTCCCTGTGCAGATTAAATCTCCGGAACACTGAACGCTGGATCTTCTCCACCTGTGACGATTTCTTCACACTCACCTGCTGAAGTCCAAATCTCAAGCTTCTATTCACACCAAACTGTACCGAACACAAACACACGTTCACTTCCGGGTTTTAAGGTCAACCTGCACCGATTCATTCTGGGAGTTGAAGTGACGAGGCGCCACTGGAGGCTTGGTTACTATGGAAACGGTTGGGGGTGGAGCTTATACTTCATCTCGATTCTTAAAATATGGAAGAAACCATTCCGAAACACGAAGGGGATCTCATAATCAATTTAAATATCCATCTTTATAAAACTAGACCCTACCATTTCTGAACAAAAGGGGGAACATCACTTTTAATAAAAAGGAGAATTTTTTTTTTTAAATAATAATAAATATAATAATAAATCAATTATAAACTAAAAGTAATACATTTTTATCAGCTTGGAAAGCAGTTACCAATTCTATCACCCGTCGTCCCAAAAAGCTTTATGATTTAGGAAGAAACATCCATCCTGTCTCCTGAGTAGGAGCCTCCAGCCTTTCCACTGGACCATGGGTGCTGTAATGTAGGAACAAGGAAAATTCTATTTTCTGAGGAGGTATACATGGTGCTGGACCAGTCATACTGCAGAACCAAGGACATGTGATTATTGACCTATGATACCTTCTGGTTCCTGAGGGGGTTCACATGGTGCTGGACCAGTCATACTGCAGAACCAAGTCTATATGATTTCTGACATACGATACATCCTGGTTCCTAAGACGGTTCACATGGTGCTGAGCAAGACCCTCAAACCCAGAGCTGCTAAGTTGTTTGGATGAGATAACTGTAGGTCGCTCTGGAAAAGGGCATCTACCAATTTCCTTAAATGTACATGACCTAAGGTCCATTCTGTATCCCGAGGAGGTACCAGTGGTGCTGGATGTGCGTGACCAAATTTTCCACAGAACCAAGGGCACTTTGGTCTATGCGATAGGAAGATCCTGCCCCCTGGGGGTATGTACGGTGCAGGCTGAGCTGGATCAACCAACCTGCAGAACTAGTGCATGATGCTGTTCCCGAACCAGGAAGTGATGCTACACGTCAGAACGCTCTCAATGGTGCAAGTGTAAAAAGTCTTTAGCACCCGAGAGGGTAGTTTAAAGTCCCTTAAGCGTCTCAGATGGTACAGATACTCCCAGGCTTCTTCACCAGGGTGTTGGTGTGACAGGACCGAGACAGGTCCTGTGTGATGTAAACACCTAGGTCACGGAAACTGTCCACTCTCTCCACTGGGGTCCCGTTGATCTTAAGCAGTTGGTATGACCGCCCCTGCTTCGTGCTGAAGTCCACTATCAACTCCTTAGGCTTGCTGACATTTAGTAGAAGGTTGTTCTCCTGGCACCATATCTCCAGGTTTTTAACCTCCTAGGGGTAAGGCGTCACTTCGTTGTTGGAGATCAGGCCCACCTCATCAGTGTCGTCAGCAAACTTGAAGATGGTGGTGAAGTTGGAAGTGGCCACACAGTTGTATGTGTACAGTGAGGTAAGCAGTGGGCTCAGAACACAACCCTGGGGAGCTCCAGTGCTGAGGGTGAGGGTGAATGAAGTGTGTTTTCCCACCTGTACGGCTTGTGGTCTGTCTGTCAGGAAGTTAGAGATCCATTGGCACAGCGGCAGTCCCAGGACCTGTAACTTAGAGGTGAGTGTGGAGGGAATTATTGTGTTAAATGCTAAACTGTAGTCCACAAACAACATTTTTGCATAATGCCCTTTTCTGTAGTCCAGGTGGCTCATCATAGTGTGGAGAAGATGAGCAATGCCGTCCTCAGTAGAACGGTTCTGGTGGTACGTGAACTGTAGAGGATCTAGTGTGTCTGGTAGTGATGCAATGATGAAGTCTCTGACCAGTCTCTCAAAGCACTTCATCACTTCTGAGATCAGGGCTACAGGCAGTAGTCGTTAAGGCAGGCGGCTGGGGTTTCTTCGGAACAGGAACAATGGTGGACTGTTCTTAGCATGAGGAGACAACAATTCAATTAAATTCAATTAATTTTTATTTGTATAGCGCTTTTAATAATTAACATTGTCTCAAAGCAGCTTTACACAGATAATGTGGTGATTAAAAGTGAATATGTTCTTTATAAGTAAGTTTGTCCCTGATGAGCAAGCCGGTGGCGACTGTGTCAAGGAAAAACTCCCCGAGATGGCATAAGGAAGAAACCTTGAGAGGAATCAAACTCAAGAGGGAACCCATCCTCATCTGGGTTGCACCGAATGTCCATTTATAGCAGAACAGACTGTTCCAGTGAAAGGTTGAATATCTCAGTGAACACCGGTGCTTTGCATCCTTCACCGCTCTGCAAACACTGTAAGACGCCGCCTTGTAATCGTCTATGTCCCCAGTGGCGAGCCCTGTGTTGTAGGCAGCGGAGCAGGATCTCAGAGCGTCATGGATGGTTTTTCCACCCACGGCTTCTGGTTGGGAAACTTTCTGATGGTGTTTTTTTGCACCGTATCATCCGCTAGTTTCCCGATGAATCTTACAACCGCTTCCGTAAACACGTCATCAGAGCTGCACCTGAACATGTCCCAGTCTGCGTCATCCAAACCGTCCTGCAGAGCGGCCACCGATTGGTCAGTCCAGCGCGCGACATCCCTCTGAACCGGAGCTTCCTGTTTCAGCATAAGGAAGATGGTAGCATGGTCCAATTTCCCGAACTGTGTACGTGGTTGTGCCTTGCAACTGTTTTTGAATGGTGTGTAGATGTGGTCCAGTGTCCTTTTGCCCCTGGTGGGGCAGGTGATGTGCTGATGAAGGTTTGGTAGTGCGCACTTGAGGTTGGCACT
>NC_139578.1:35595658-35665658 GCF_946808225.1 Silurus aristotelis
TTGGTAATACACTAAGACGTCATGGTTTGAAATCATGCATGGCACGGAAGGTTCCCCTGCTTAAACCAGCACATGTCCAGGCACGTCTTAAGTTTGCCAATGACCATTTGGATGATCCAGAGGAGTCATGGGAGAAAGTCATGTGGTCAGATGAGACCAAAATAGAACTTTTGGGTCATAATTCCACTAAACGTGTTTGGAGGAAGAAGAATGATGAGTACCATCCCAAGAACACCATCCCTACTGTGAAGCATGGGGGTGGTAGCATCATGCTTTGGGGGTGTTTTTCTGCACATGGGACAGGGCGACTGCACTGTATTAAGGAGAGGATGACCGGGGCCATGTATTGCGAGATTTTGGGGAACAACCTCCTTCCCTCAGTTAGAGCATTGAAGATGGGTCGAGGCTGGGTCTTCCAACATGACAATGACCCGAAGCACACAGCCAGGATAACCAAGGAGTGGCTCTGTAAGAAGCATATCAAGGTTCTGGCGTGGCCTAACCAGTCTCCAGACCTAAACCCAATAGAGAATCTTTGGAGGGAGCTCAAACTCCGTGTTTCTCAGCGACAGGCCAGAAACCTGACTGATCTAGAGAAGATCTGTGTGGAGGAGTGGGCCAAAATCCCTCCTGCAGTGTGTGCAAACCTGGTGAAAAACTACAGGAAACGTTTGACCTCTGTAATTGCAAACAAAGGCTCCTGTACCAAATATTAACATTGACTTTCTCAGGTGTTCAAATACTTATTTGCAGCTGTATCATACAAATAAATAGTTAAAAAATCATATATTGTAATTTCTGGATTTTTTTTTTAGATTATGTCTCTCACAGTGGACATGCACCTACGATGACAATTTCAGACCCTCCATGATTTCTAAGTGGGAGAACTTTCAAAATAGCAGCGTGTTCAAATACTTATTTTCCTCACTGTATATATATATATATTGTGTGTGTGTGTTAATAATGTATTAAATTAAAAGGGTATGTATATTAAAATGTGGTGAAGCTGTACATTTTAACCAGTCAGTAAATTTAGAACATTATTATTCTACAATTAAAATGACCGAATGATGTAAAAGAACAAGTTAATTTAGTAAATTGTGAAATATTAAAGTGTATAATGTTGGATAATATTATACACTGAACATTTATTTGAATTCATTATATCCTGTACCTCAGTGAGGCTGTAGCTGCTGCGCATGCGCACTCGTACATCCGGGAACTTCCGGGAAGCCCGTCAGCCAATATGGCGGAGGTAAGAAATTCTAAATGATTTTCCTTTTAAAAACAGAAACACAGTAAAAAGTCTTCTGGGTTTTATTTTCATTAATTGATGCAGTGAGGGATGTGGATGTTTGAGATGATCGCGGGTGGATTTCCCCCGCAGCGCGGTGTGAACACGAACACTTTACTTATTCAAACTTGTTGGATTTGTACTATGTTTTATTCTGTAAAGTTCTTAGCCTGCAGCTCGCGCCGTTAGCGGGGGGTAGAAGTGCGCGTGTCCCGGGGTAGGTGAGGGGCAGTGTGGGGCAGTGAGGGCCACGGCGGGGTTTATTCACTTAGTATAAAAAAGCTGGAGTTGTGTGGAGTGATGATGATGATGATGATGATGATGATGCTGCTGGAGACTGAGTGCAGTGAGCTAGCAGGGTTAGCATAAAGCTAACTCTCTGTGTGGAGACTGAACTGAAGGAAAAACTTCACTCGGGGGAGAAAGATCTAAAAATCTCCTCAGAGTGGGAATTACAGCCATATAACCCGGGTGTGTGTGTGTGTGTGTGTGTGTGTGTGTGTGTGTGGATGTGGGGGGGGGGGGGTGTTTAGGTAGTCACGTACACACACACTGGCAAATTATAATCCAAACACTGAGATTTAATTTTTTATTGTGTCTTATACTAACTAACATCACTGTCCATTACCGACATCACTCTCCATTACCGACATCACTGTCCATTCACTCTCCATTACTGACTTCACTGTCCATTACCAACATCACTGTCCATTACCAACATCACTGTCCATTCACTCTCCATTACTGACTTCACTGTCCATTACCAACATCACTGTCCATTACCAACATCACTGTCCATTCACTCTCCATTACTGACTTCACTGTTCATTACCGACATCACTGTCCATTACCAACATCACTGTCCATTCACTCTCCATTACTGACTTCACTGTCCATTACCGACATCACTCTCCATTACCGACATCACTGTCCATTCACTCTCCATTACTGACTTCACTGTCCATTACCAACATCACTGTCCATTACCAACATCACTGTCCATTCACTCTCCATTACTGACTTCACTGTTCATTACCGACATCACTGTCCATTACCAACATCACTGTCCATTCACTCTCCATTACTGACTTCACTGTCCATTACCAACATCACTGTCCATTACCAACATCACTGTCCATTCACTCTCCATTACTGACTTCACTGTCCATTACCGACATCACTCTCCATTACCGACATCACTGTCCATTCACTCTCCATTACTGACTTCACTGTCCATTACCAACATCACTGTCCATTACCGACATCACTGTCCATTCACTCTCCATTACTGACTTCACTGTCCATTACCAACATCACTGTCCATTACCAACATCACTGTCCATTCACTCTCCATTACTGACTTCACTGTTCATTACCGACATCACTGTCCATTACCAACATCACTGTCCATTCACTCTCCATTACTGACTTCACTGTCCATTACCAACATCACTGTCCATTACCAACATCACTGTCCATTCACTCTCCATTACTGACTTCACTGTTCATTACCGACATCACTCTCCATTACCGACATCACTGTCCATTCACTCTCCATTACTGACTTCACTGTCCATTACCAACATCACTGTCCATTACCAACATCACTGTCCATTCACTGTCCATTACCAACATCACTGTCCATTACCGACATCACTCTCCATTACCGACATCACTGTCCATTCACTCTCCATTACTGACTTCACTGTTCATTACCGACATCACTGTCCATTACCAACATCACTGTCCATTACCAACATCACTGTCCATTCACTGTCCATTACCAACATCACTGTCCATTCACTGTCCATTACCAACATCACTGTCCATTCACTGTCCATTACCAACATCACTGTCCATTACCAACATCACTGTCCATTCACTCTCCATTACTGACTTCACTGTCCATTACCAACATCACTGTCCATTACCAACATCACTGTCCATTACCAACATCACTGTCCATTCACTCTCCATTACTGACTTCACTGTCCATTACCAACATCACTGTCCATTACCAACATCACTGTCCATTCACTCTCCATTACTGACTTCACTATTCATTACCGACATCACTCTCCATTACCGACATCACTGTCCATTCACTCTCCATTACTGACTTCACTGTCCATTACCAACATCACTGTCCATTACCAACATCACTGTCCATTCACTCTCCATTACTGACTTCACTGTCCATTACCGACATCACTGTCCATTACCGACATCACTCTCCATTACCGACATCACTGTCCATTCACTCTCCATTACTGACTTCACTGTTCATTACCGACATCACTGTCCATTACCAACATCACTGTCCATTCACTCTCCATTACTGACTTCACTGTTCATTACCGACATCACTGTCCATTACCAACATCACTGTCCATTCACTCTCCATTACTGACTTCACTGTTCATTACCGACATCACTGTCCATTACCAACATCACTGTCCATTACCAACATCACTGTCCATTACCAACATCACTGTCCATTCACTGTCCATTACCAACATCACTGTCCATTCACTGTCCATTACCAACATCACTGTCCATTCACTGTCCATTACCAACATCACTGTCCATTCACTGTCCATTACCAACATCACTGTCCATTCACTCTCCATTACTGACTTCACTGTCCATTACCAACATCACTGTCCATTACCAACATCACTGTCCATTCACTCTCCATTACTGACTTCACTGTTCATTACCGACATCACTGTCCATTACCAACATCACTGTCCATTCACTCTCCATTACTGACTTCACTGTCCATTACCAACATCACTGTCCATTACCAACATCACTGTCCATTCACTGTCCATTACCAACATCACTGTCCATTCACTGTCCATTACCAACATCACTGTCCATTCACTGTCCATTACCAACATCACTGTCCATTCACTGTCCATTACCAACATCACTGTCCATTACCAACATCACTGTCCATTACCAACATCACTGTCCATTCACTCTCCATTACTGACTTCACTGTCCATTACCAACATCACTGTCCATTACCAACATCACTGTCCATTCACTCTCCATTACTGACTTCACTGTCCATTACCAACATCACTGTCCATTACCAACATCACTGTCCATTACCAACATCACTGTCCATTACCAACATCACTGTCCATTCACTCTCCATTACCGACATCACTGTCCATTACCAACATCACTGTCCATTACCAACATCACTGTCCATTCACTCTCCATTACCGACATCACTGTCCATTACCAACATCACTGTCCATTACCAACATCACTGTCCATTCACTCTCCATTACTGACTTCACTGTCCATTACCAACATCACTGTCCATTACCAACATCACTGTCCATTCACTCTCCATTACTGACTTCACTGTTCATTACCGACATCACTCTCCATTACCAACATCACTGTCCATTCACTCTCCATTACTGACTTCACTGTCCATTACCAACATCACTGTCCATTCACTCTCCATTACCAACATCACTGTCCATTACCAACATCACTGTCCATTACCAACATCACTGTCCATTACCAACATCACTGTCCATTACCAACATCACTGTCCATTCACTCTCCATTACTGACTTCACTGTCCATTACCAACATCACTGTCCATTACCGACATCACTGTCCATTACCGACATCACTCTCCATTCACTCTCCATTACTGACTTCACTGTCCATTACCAACATCACTGTCCATTCACTCTCCATTACCAACATCACTGTCCATTACCAACATCACTGTCCATTACCAACATCACTGTCCATTACCAACATCACTGTCCATTACCAACATCACTGTCCATTACCGACTTCACTGTCCATTACCGACTTCACTGTCCATTACCGACTTCACTGTCCATTACCGACTTCACTGTCCATTACCAACATCACTGTCCATTACCAACATCACTGTCCATTCACTCTCCATTACCGACATCACTCTCCATTACCGACATCACTGTCCATTCACTCTCCATTACTGACTTCACTGTCCATTACTGACTTCACTGTCCATTACTGACTTCACTGTCCATTACCAACATCACTGTCCATTACCAACATCACTGTCCATTACCAACATCACTGTCCATTACCAACATCACTGTCTATTCACTCTCCATTACTGACTTCACTGTCCATTACCAACATCACTGTCCATTACCAACATCACTGTCCATTCACTCTCCATTACTGACTTCACTGTCCATTACCAACATCACTGTCCATTACCAACATCACTGTCCATTACCAACATCACTGTCTATTCACTCTCCATTACTGACTTCACTGTCCATTACCAACATCACTGTCCATTACCAACATCACTGTCCATTCACTCTCCATTACTGACTTCACTGTCCATTACCAACATCACTGTCCATTACCAACATCACTGTCCATTCACTCTCCATTACTGACCACTGTCCATTACCAACATCACTGTCCATTACCAACATCACTGTCCATTACCAACATCACTGTCCATTACCAACATCACTGTCCATTCACTCTCCATTACTGACTTCACTGTCCATTACCAACATCACTGTCCATTACCAACATCACTGTCCATTACCAACATCACTGTCCATTCACTCTCCATTACCGACTTCACTGTCCATTACCAACATCACTGTCCATTACCAACATCACTGTCCATTACCAACATCACTGTCTATTCACTGTCCATTACTGACTTCACTGTCCATTACCAACATCACTGTCCATTACCAACATCACTGTCCATTACCAACATCACTGTCCATTCACTGTCCATTACCAACATCACTGTCCATTCACTGTCCATTACCAACATCACTGTCCATTCACTGTCCATTACCAACATCACTGTCCATTACCAACATCACTGTCCATTCACTCTCCATTACTGACATCACTGTCCATTGCCAACATCACTGTCTATTCACTCTCCATTACTGACTTCACTGTCCATTACCAACATCACTGTCCATTCACTGTCCATTACTGACTTCACTGTCCATTACCAACATCACTGTCCATTCACTGTCCATTACCAACATCACTGTCCATTCACTGTCCATTACCAACATCACTGTCCATTCACTGTCCATTACTGACATCACTGTCCATTACCAACATCACTGTCCATTTACTGTCCATTACCAACATCACTGTCCATTTACTGTCCATTACCAACATCACTGTCCATTTACTGTCCATTACCAACATCACTGTCCATTACCGACATCACTGTCCATTTACTGTTCATTACCGACATCACTGTCCATTACCGACATCACTGTCCATAACCAATTTCACTGTCCATTACCGACTTCACTGTCCATTACCGACTTCACTGTCCATTACCAACATCACTGTCCATTCACTGTCCATTACCAACATCACTGTCCATTCACTGTCCATTACCAACATCACTGTCCATTTACTGTCCATTACCGACTTCACTGTCCATTACCAACATCACTGTCCATTACCAACATCACTGTCCATTCACTGTCCATTGCTGACTTCACTGTCCATTGCTGACTTCACTGTCCATTACCAACATCACTGTCCATTACCAACATCACTGTCCATTCACTGTCCATTACCAACATCACTGTCCATTCACTCTCCATTACTGACTTCACTGTCCATTACCAACATCACTGTCCATTACCAACATCACTGTCCATTCACTGTCCATTGCTGACTTCACTGTCCATTGCTGACTTCACTGTCCATTACCAACATCACTGTCCATTACCAACATCACTGTCCATTCACTGTCCATTACCAACATCACTGTCCATTCACTGTCCATTACTGACTTCACTGTCCATTACTGACTTCACTGTCCATTACCAACATCACTGTCCATTCACTGTCCATTACTGACTTCACTGTCCATTACTGACTTCACTGTCCATTACTGACTTCACTGTCCATTCACTGTCCATTACTGACATCACTGTCCATTACCAACATCACTGTCCATTCACTGTCCATTACCAACATCACTGTCCATTTACTGTCCATTACTGACATCACTGTCCATTACTGACATCACTGTCCATTACCGACATCACTGTCCATTACCGACATCACTGTCCATTTACTGTTCATTACCGACTTCACTGTCCATTACCGACTTCACTGTCCATTCCCGACATCACTGTCCATTACCAACATCACTGTCCATTCACTGTCCATTACCAACATCACTGTCCATTCACTGTCCATTACCAACATCACTGTCCATTCACTGTCCATTACCAACATCACTGTCCATTTACTGTCCATTACCAACATCACTGTCCATTACCAACATCACTGTCCATTCACTGTCCATTACCAACATCACTGTCCATTCACTCTCCATTACTGACTTCACTGTCCATTACCAACATCACTGTCCATTCACTGTCCATTACTGACTTCACTGTCCATTGCTGACTTCACTGTCCATTTCCAACATCACTGTCCATTACCAACATCACTGTCCATTACCAACATCACTGTCCATTCACTGTCCATTACCAACATCACTGTCCATTCACTGTCCATTACCAACATCACTGTCCATTCACTGTCCATTACCAACATCACTGTCCATTCACTGTCCATTACCAACATCACTGTCCATTCACTGTCCATTACCAACATCACTGTCCATTTACTGTCCATTACCAACATCACTGTCCATTACCAACATCACTGTCCATTCACTCTCCATTACTGACTTCACTGTCCATTACCAACATCACTGTCCATTCACTCTCCATTACTGACTTCACTGTCCATTACCAACATCACTGTCCATTACCAACATCACTGTCCATTACCAACATCACTGTCCATTCACTGTCCATTACTGACTTCACTGTCCATTGCTGACTTCACTGTCCATTACCAACATCACTGTCCATTACCAACATCACTGTCCATTACCAACATCACTGTCCATTCACTGTCCATTACCAACATCACTGTCCATTCACTGTCCATTACCGACATCACTGTCCATTCACTGTCCATTACTGACTTCACTGTCCATTACTGACATCACTGTCTATTCACTGTCCATTACTGACATCACTGTCCATTACCGACTTCACTGTCCATTACCGACTTCACTGTCCATTCACTCTCCATTACTGACTTCACTGTCCATTACCAACATCACTGTCCATTACCAACATCACTGTCCATTCACTGTCCATTACTGACTTCACTGTCCATTGCTGACTTCACTGTCCATTACCAACATCACTGTCCATTACCAACATCACTGTCCATTCACTGTCCATTACCAACATCACTGTCCATTCACTGTCCATTACCAACATCACTGTCCATTCACTGTCCATTACTGACTTCACTGTCCATTTCCAACATCACTGTCCATTACCAACATCACTGTCCATTCACTGTCCATTACCAACATCACTGTCCATTACCAACATCACTGTCCATTCACTGTCCATTACTGACTTCACTGTCCATTACCAACATCACTGTCCATTACCAACATCACTGTCCATTCACTGTCCATTACTGACTTCACTGTCCATTACTGACTTCACTGTCCATTACTGACATCACTGTCCATTCACTGTCCATTACTGACATCACTGTCCATTACCAACATCACTGTCCATTCACTGTCCATTACCAACATCACTGTCCATTTACTGTCCATTACTGACATCACTGTCCATTACCGACATCACTGTCCATTTACTGTCCATTACCGACATCACTGTCCATTACCGACATCACTGTCCATTACCGACATCACTGTCCATTCACTGTCCATTACCAACATCACTGTCCATTCACTGTCCATTACCAACATCACTGTCCATTTACTGTCCATTACCGACTTCACTGTCCATTACTGACTTCACTGTCCATTACCGACTTCACTGTCCATTTACTGTCCATTACCGACATCACTGTCCATAACCGACTTCACTGTCCATAACCGACTTCACTGTCCATTACCGACTTCACTGTCCATTACCGACTTCACTGTCCATTTACTGTCCATTACCGACATCACTGTCTATTACCGACGTCACTGTCCATTACCAACATCACTGTCCATTTACTGTCCATTACCAACATCACTGTCCATTACCGACATCACTGTCCATTTACTGTCCATTACCAACATCACTGTCCATTACCGACATCACTGTCCATAACCAATTTCACTGTCCATTACCGACTTCACTGTCCATTACCGACTTCACTGTCCATTACTGACATCACTGTCCATTACCAACATCACTGTCCATTCACTGTCCATTACCAACATCACTGTCCATTTACTGTCCATTACCAACATCACTGTCCATTTACTGTCCATTACCAACATCACTGTCCATTACCAACATCACTGTCCATTACCGACATCACTGTCCATTCACTGTCCATTACCAACATCACTGTCCATTCACTCTCCATTACTGACTTCACTGTTCATTACCGACATCACTGTCCATTACCAACATCACTGTCCATTCACTCTCCATTACTGACTTCACTGTCCATTACCAACATCACTGTCCATTACCAACATCACTGTCCATTCACTCTCCATTACTGACTTCACTGTTCATTACCGACATCACTCTCCATTACTGACATCACTGTCCATTCACTCGCCATTACCGACATCACTGTCCATTCACTGACATCACTGTCCATTACAGACATCTCTGTCCATTTACTGTCCATTACCGACATCACTGTCCATTACCGACATCACTGTCCATTACTGACATCACTGTCCATTCACTCGCCATTACCGACATCACTGTCCATTCACTGACATCACTGTCCATTACAGACATCTCTGTCCATTTACTGTCCATCACCGACATCACTGTCCATCACCGACATCACTGTCCATCACCGACATCACTGTCCATCACCGACATCACTGTCCATCACCGACATCACTGTCCATTACTGACTTTCACTGTCCATTACTGTCCAGTACCATCACTGTCCATCACCAACATCACTGTCCATCACCAACATCACTGTCCATCACCAACATCACTGTCCATCACCAACATCACTGTCCATTTACTGTCCATTACCGACTTCACTGTCCATTTACTGTCCATTACCGACATCACTGTCTATTACCGACGTCACTGTCTATTACCGACGTCACTGTCCATTACCGACATCACTGTCCATTACCGACATCACTGTCCATTACCGACATCACTGTCCATTACTGTCCAGTACCATCACTGTCCATCACCAACATCACTGTCCATTTACTGTCCATTACCGACTTCACTGTCCATTACCGACATCACTGTCCATTTACTGTCCATTACCGACATCACTGTCCATTACCGACGTCACTGTCCAGTACCGACATCACTGTCCATTACTGTCCAGTACCATCACTGTCCATCACCAACATCACCGACATCACTGCCCATCACTGTCCATTACTGTCCAGTACCATCACTGTCCATCACCAACATCACTGTCCATTTACTGTCCATTACCGACGTCACTGTCCATTACTAACATCACTCTCCATTACTGACATCAATGTCCATTACTGTCCAGTACCATCACTGTCCATCACCAACTTCACTGTCCATTACCGACGTCACTGTCCATTACCGACGTCACTGTCCAGTACCGACGTCACTGTCCAGTACCGACGTCACTGTCCAGTACCGACATCACTGTCCATTACTAACATCACTCTCCATTACTGACATCAATGTCCATTTACTGTCCATCACCAACATCACTGTCCATCACCAACATCACTGTCCATTTACTGTCCATTACTGACTTCACTGTCCATTACTGACTTCACTGTCCATTACTGACTTCACTGTATATTCACTGTCCATTACTGACATCACTGTCCATTACTGACTTCACTGTATATTCACTGTCCATTACTGACTTCACTGTCCATTCAGTGTCCATTACTGACTTCACTGTCCATTACCAACATCACTGTCCATTTACTGTCCATTACCAACATCACTGTCCATTACCAACATCACTGTCCATTTACTGTCCATTACTGACTTCACTGTCAATTACCAACATCACTGTCCATTACCAACATCACTGTCCATTTACTGTCCATTACCGACTTCACTGTCCATTACTGACTTCACTGTCCATTACTGACTTCACTGTCCTTTTCCAACATCACTGTCCATTACCGACTTTACTGTCCATTACCAACATCACTGTTCATTACCAACATCACTGTCCATTACCGACTTTACTGTCCATTACCAACATCACTGTCCATCACCAACATCACTGTCCATTTACTGTCCATCACCGACATCACTGTCCATCACAGACATCACTGTCCATTACTGTCCAGTACCATCACTGTCCATCACCAACATCACTGTCCATTTACTGTCCATTACCGACATCACTGTCCATTACCAACATCACTGTCCATCACCAACATCACTGTCCATTTACTGTCCATTACCGACGTCACTGTCCAGTACCGACATCACTGTCCAGTACCAACATCACTGTCCATTACTAACATCACTCTCCATTACTGACATCATTGTCCATTTACTGTCCATCACCAACATCACTGTCCATCACCAACATCACTGTCCATTTACTGTCCATTACTGACTTCACTGTCCATTACTGACTTCACTGTATATTCACTGTCCATTACTGACATCACTGTCCATTACTGACTTCACTGTATATTCACTGTCCATTACTGACTTCACTGTCCATTCAGTGTCCATTACTGACTTCACTGTCCATTACCAACATCACTGTCCATTTACTGTCCATTACCAACATCACTGTCCATTACCAACATCACTGTCCATTTACTGTCCATTACTGACTTCACTGTCAATTACCAACATCACTGTCCATTACCAACATCACTGTCCATTTACTGTCCATTACCGACTTCACTGTCCATTACTGACTTCACTGTCCATTACTGACTTCACTGTCCATTACTGACTTCACTGTCCATTACTGACTTCACTGTCCATTTCCAACATCACTGTCCATTACCGACTTTACTGTCCATTACCAACATCACTGTTCATTACCAACATCACTGTCCATTACCGACTTTACTGTCCATTACCAACATCACTGTCCATCACCAACATCACTGTCCATTTACTGTCCATCACCGACATCACTGTCCATCACAGACATCACTGTCCATTACTGTCCAGTACCATCACTGTCCATCACCAACATCACTGTCCATTTACTGTCCATTACCGACATCACTGTCCATTACCGACATCACTGTCCATTTACTGTCCATTACCGACTTCACTGTCCATTACAGACATCACTGTCCATTTACTGTCCATTACCGACATCACTGTCCATTACCGACGTCACTGTCCAGTACCGACATCACTGTCCATTACTAACATCACTCTCCATTACTGACATCACTGTCTATTTACTGTCCATTACCAACGTCACTGTCCATTCACTGTCCATTACCGACTTCACTGTCCATTACCGACTTCACTGTCCATTACCAACATCACTGTCCATTACTTACATCACTGTCCATTACCAACATCACTGTCCATTACCAACATCACTGTTCATTACCAACATCACTGTCCATTACCGACTTTACTGTCCATTACCAACATCACTGTCCATCACCAACATCACTGTCCATTTACTGTCCATCACCGACATCACTGTCCATCACAGACATCACTGTCCATTACTGTCCAGTACCATCACTGTCCATCACCAACATCACTGTCCATTTACTGTCCATTACCGACATCACTGTCCATTACCGACATCACTGTCCATCACCAACATCACTGTCCATTTACTGTCCATTACCGACTTCACTGTCCATTACCGACTTCACTGTCCATTCACTGACATCACTGTCCATTACAGACATCACTGTCCATTTACTGTCCATTACCGACGTCACTGTCCATTACCGACGTCACTGTCCATTACCGACGTCACTGTCCAGTACCGACATCACTCTCCATTACTGACATCACTGTCTATTTACTGTCCATTACAAACTTCACTGTCCATTACCGACTTCACTGTCCATTTACTGTCCATTACTGACATCACTGTCCATTACTGACTTCACTGTCTATTACTGACTTCACTGTCTATTACTGACATCACTGTCCATTTACTGTCCATTTCCAACATCACTCTCCATTACTGACATCACTGTCCATTTACTGTCCATTACCAACATCACTGTCCATCACCAACATCACTGTCCATTTACTGTCCATTACTGACTTTACTGTCTATTACTGACTTCACTGTCCATTACTGACTTCACTGTATATTCACTGTCCATCACCAACATCACTGTCTATCACAAACATCACTGTCCATTAACTGTCCATTACCAACATCACTGTCCATTACTGGCTTCACTGTCCATTACCGACATCACTGTCCATTTACTGTCCATCACTGACATCACTGTCCATTACTGTCCAGTACCATCACTGTCCATCACCAACATCACTGTCCATTTACTGTCCATTACCAACTTCACTGTCCATTACCGACATCACTGTCCATTACTGACATCACTGTCCATTCACTCGCCATTACCGACATCACTGTCCATTCACTGACATCACTGTCCATTACAGACATCTCTGTCCATTTACTGTCCATTACAGACATCTCTGTCCATTTACTGTCCATTACCGACGTCACTGTCCAGTACCGACATCACTGTCCATTACTAACATCACTGTCCATTTAGTGTCCATCACCAACATCACTGTCCATCACCAACATCACTGTCCATTACTGACATCACTGTCCATTACTGTCCAGTACCATCACTGTCCATCACCAACATCACTGTCCATTTACCGTCCATTACCGACTTCACTGTCCATTACCGAAATCACTGTCCATTACTGACATCACTGTCCATTACAGACGTCACTGTCCAGTACCGACATCACTGTCCATTACCGACATCACTGTCCATTACCGACATCACTGTCCATTACTGACATCACTGTCCATTACTGTCCAGTACCATCACTGTCCATCACCAACATCACTGTCCATTTACTGTCCATTACCGACTTCACTGTCCATTACCGACTTCACTGTGCATTACCGACATCACTGTGCATTACCGACATCACTGACGTCACTGTCCATTACCGACGTCACTGTCCATTACCGACGTCACTCTCCATTACTGTCCATCACTCTCCATTACTGTCCATCACCAACATCACTGTCCATCACCAACATCACTGTCCATCACCAACATCACTGTCCATTTACTGTCCATTACTGACTTCACTGTATATTCACTGTCCATTACTGACATCACTGTCCATTCACTGTTCATTACTGACTTCACTGTCCATTACTGACTTCACTGTATATTCACTGTCCATTACTGTCCAGTACCATCACCATCATTACTGTCCATTACCGACATCACTGTCCATTACCGACATCACTGTCCATTACCGACATCACTGTCCATTACTGTCCAGTACCATCACTGTCCATCACCAACATCACTGTCCATTTACTGTCCATTACCGACTTCACTGTCCATTACCGACTTCACTGTCCATTACCGACATCACTGTCCATTCACTGACATCACTGTCCAGTACCGACGTCACTGTCCATTACAAATATCACTCTCCATTACTGACATCAATGTCCATTTACTGTCCATCACCAACATCACTGTCCATCACCAACATCACTGTCCATCACCAACATCACTGTCCATTTACTGTCCATTACTGACTTCACTGTCCATTACTGACTTCACTGTCCATTACTGACTTCACTGTCCATTACTGACTTCACTGTATATTCACTGTCCATTACTGACTTCACTGTATATTCACTGTCCATTACTGACATCACTGTCCATTCACTGTCCATTACTGACTTCACTGTCCATTACTGACTTCACTGTATATTCACTGTCCATTACTGACTTCACTGTCCATTAACGACATCACTGTCCATTCAGTGTCCATTACTGACTTCACTGTCCATTACCAACATCACTGTCCATTCACTGTCCATTACTGTCCAGTACCATCACCAACATCACTGTCCATTTACTGTCCATTACCGACGTCACTGTCCAGTACCGACATCACTGTCCATTACTAACATCACTCTCCATTACTGACATCAATGTCCATTACTGTCCAGTACCATCACTGTCCATCACCAACATCACTGTCCAGTACCGACGTCACTGTCCAGTACCGACGTCACTGTCCAGTACCGACGTCACTGTCCATTACTAACATTACTCTCCATTACTGACATCAATGTCCATTTACTGTCCATTACCAACATCACTGTCCATCACCAACATCACTGTCCATTTACTGTCCATTACTGACTTCACTGTCCATTACTGACATCACTGTCCATTCACTGTCCATTACTGACTTCACTGTATATTCACTGTCCATTAACGACATCACTGTACATTCAGTGTCCATAACTGACTTCACTGTCCATTACCAACATCACTGTCCATTCACTGTCCATTACCAACATCACTGTCCATTACCAACATCACTGTCCATTTACTGTCCATTACCAACATCACTGTCCATTAACTGTCCATTACCAACATCACTGTGCATTCACTGTCCAATACTGGCTTCACTGTCCATTACCGACATCACTGTCCATTACCGACATCACTGTCCATTACCGACATCACTGTCCAGTACCGACATCACTGTCCATTACTGACATCACTGTCCATTCACTGTCCATTACCGACATCACTGTCCATTCACTGTCCATTACTGACATCACTGTCCATTCACTGTCCATTACTGACATCAATGTACATTACCAACATCACTGTTCATTACCAACATCACTGTCCATTCACTGTCCATTACTGACATCAATGTACATTACCAACATCACTGTTCATTACCAACATCACTGTTTATTTATTGTCCATTACTGACATCAATGTGCATTACCAACATCACTGTCTATTAACTGTCCATTATCAACATGACTTTCTATTACCCACATCACTGTCTATTCACTGTCCATTACTAACATTACTATCCATTACTAACAGCACTGTCCATTACCCACATCACTGTCCATTACTGACCATTACCGACAATTACTGTCCAAATTATTCAAGTATTAATTTCCTATTTAATTTTTTCCTCACAATTCCAACATTACTTTATATTTGCACTGTTTCACAACAGTGTGTCTCTCTTATCATCATCATCATCATCATCATCATCATTATCCTGTTACTACATGTAACTTTGTATCTGTTATTTCTAAAATTGAGGAAGCTTGAAGGATCTTTGATATGATCTACGTAACTGTTGTATTTATTTCAGCAGACTTGTGGGACGAATAAAGGTATATCTTAACTAAACAAACATGCGGTTCACCACTTAATATCTTCCTGAGGGAACTTGGATTGTAACTCTGTTCTGTACGGATACGTGTATGGTACACCCCTAATAGATAATGAACCATGTTAGTTAGTTAGTTAGTTAGTTAGTTAGATAGTTAGATAGTTAGATAGTTAGATAGATAGATAGATAGATAGATAGATAGATAGATAGATAGATAGATAGATAGATAGATAGATAGATAGAAAGAAACAACTTTATTGTCATTGCATTGTACAGGTACAGCAATGAAATGCAGTTTGGCATCTACCAGCAGTGCAAAATGTAGCAGTCGTGCAAAAGTGCAGATAAACATCTAGCATATTTACAGCAAGTGGTATATATGAAAGTATATACAGTGAATAAATATAAAGGCTATTTCAGTGCAGAGATGTGTGGACATTCAGAAGTACAGTGAATAAATATAGAGGTGTACAGTAATTAAGAAAATGTGCAGAAATGAAAGGTTACAAGATCACAAGATTATGGCATTAAGGAGTAGCAAGCTGAATAAACAGTCTACTATATATAAAATATATATATATATATATACACACACATATTATATACCAAAAATGAATGTGAGATGTTGGGCAGAATGTACAGTAATAATAAAGATACATACAGATATAAAAAGTACAGATGTACTGAGAAGTAAAAAAGATATGATGTAGTATGTACATGTATAGTACAGAGGTTATATACAGTCTTTTGTATTTGTTTTATATACAGTCTTTTTTTTGTGTTTGTTTTTTAGTAATTTAGCGGTGTAGTGTAGAGTTCAGTAGTGTGATGGTGAATGTTTTGTAGTGATTAGCGGTGTAGTGTAGAGTTCAGTAGTGTGATGGTGATGGTGGATGTTTTGTAGTGATTAGCGGTGTAGTGTAGAGTTCAGTAGTGTGATGGTGGATGTTTTGTAGTGATTAGCGGTGTAGTGTAGAGTTCAGTAGTGTGATGGTGAATGTTTTGTAGTGATTAGCGGTGGAGTGTAGAGTTCAGTAGTGTGATGGTGATGGTGGATGTTTTTTAGTAATTTAGCGGTGTAGTGTAGAGTTCAGTAGTGTGATGGTGGATGTTTTGTAGTGATTTAGCGGTGTAGTGTAGAGTTCAGTAGTGTGATGGTGGATGTTTTGTAGTGATTAGCGGTGTAGTGTAGAGTTCAGTAGTGTGATGGTGATGGTGGATGTTTTGTAGTGATTAGCGGTGTAGTGTAGAGTTCAGTAGTGTGATGGTGGATGTTTTGTAGTGATTAGCGGTGTAGTGTAGAGTTCAGTAGTGTGATGGTGGATGTTTTGTAGTGATTAGCGGTGTAGTGTAGAGTTCAGTAGTGTGATGGTGATGGTGGATGTTTTGTAGTGATAAGCGGTGTAGTGTAGAGTTCAGTAGTGTGATGGTGGATGTTTTGTAGTGATTAGCGGTGTAGTGTAGAGTTCAGTAGTGTGATGGTGATGGTGGATGTTTTGTAGTGACTAGCGGTGTAGTGTAGAGTTCAGTAGTGTGATGGTGGATGTTTTGTAGTGATTAGCGGTGTAGTGTAGAGTTCAGTAGTGTGATGGTGATGGTGGATGTTTTGTAGTGATTAGCGGTGTAGTGTAGAGTTCAGTTGTGTGATGGTGGATGTTTTGTAGTGATCAGCGTTGTAGTGTAGAGTTCAGTAGTGTGATGGTGATGGTGGATGTTTTGTAGTGATTTAGCGGTGTAGTGTTGAGTTCAGTAGTGTGATGGTGATGGTGGATGTTTTGTAGTGATTAGCGGTGTAGTGTAGAGTTCAGTAGTGTGATGGTGGATGTTTTGTAGTGATTAGCGGTGTAGTGTAGAGTTCAGTAGTGTGATGGTGGATGTTTTGTAGTGATTAGCGGTGTAGTGTAGAGTTCAGTAGTGTGATGGTGGATGGGAAAAAAGCTGTCCCTGAACCTGCTGGTTCTGGTGCGCAAGTTCCTGTATCTCCTTCGTGATGGAAGGAGGTTAAACAGTTTATGACTGGGATGTGAAGAGTCCTTGATAATGTTGTGAGCTCTGCGCAGACATCTGCTGTGGTGAAGGTGCTCAATGCCAGGTAGTTGGGTGCCAGTGATGCGTTGGGCGGTTTTGACCACCCTTTGCAGTGCTTTACGTTCACACACAGTGGAGCCTCCGTACCATACAGTGATGGAGTTGGTCAGGATGCTCTCAATGATGCAGCGGTAGAAACTCGTTAAAATCCCCGGGGACAGATGAGATTTCTTGAGACTTCTCAAGAAGTACAGGCATTGTTGTGCTTTTTTTTTTTACCAGAGCTGACGTGTTCTGCTGCCAGGACAGATCCTCAGAGATGTGAACTCCCAGGAACTTAAAGCTGGAGACTCGTTCTACCTCGGTTCCATTGATGTTGACTGGTAGATGTCTCCCACTGTTGGATTTCCGGAAGTCCACAATGAGCTCTTTGGTCTTTGTGGCGTTGAGGGACAGGTTGTTAGCGGCACACCATGCTGCCAGATTACGGATCTCTTCCCTGTAGGCCGATTCGTCGTTGTTTTCGATCTGGCCGGCCACGGTGGTGTCATCTGCATACTTGATGAAGATGTTGGAGTTATACAGAGGAGCACAATCGTGGGTGAACAGGGAGTAGAGCAGTGGGCTCAGAACACAGCCCTGCGGTATGCCAGTTTTCAGAATGAGGGTTGAGGATACCTGGTGTACCAACCTGACAGATTGAGGTCTGTTGGTGAGAAAGTCCAGAATCCATCTGCAAATGGAGGTGCAGATACCCAGTTCACTGAGCTTAGTGATCAGTACAGTGGGGAGGACTGTATTGAATGCAGAGCTAAAGTCAATGAACAGCATTCTGATGTATGTGTTGCTTTTATCTAGGTGGGTGAGAGCAGAATGAAGAGCTGTGTAAACTGCATCCTCTGTTGACCTGTTCGGGCGATAGGCATACTGGTGTGGGTCCAGTGTAGGTGGTAGGCCCGCAGTGAGGTGATTCAGGACCAGTTTCTCAAAGCACTTCATAGCAATGGGGGTAAGTGCAACCGGGCGAAAGTCATTCAGGCATTTAGCAGCTGAGTGCTTAGGCACTGGTATGATAGTAGTGGTCTTCAGGCATGTTGGTACCGTGGCTTGGGCCAGTGACAGGTTAAAAATGTCAGTAAAAACCTGTGCCAGTTGTCCAGCGCATGCTCTGAGAACACGTTCCGGTATGCCATCCGGGCCAGCTGCCTTGCGTGCATCCACTCTGCTGAACACTGAATAGACGTCCGTTGTTGAGAGTGAAAGTGGGCTGTAAGCAGTAGCAGAGTCCGTGGTTGGTGTAAAATGTCCTGTGACTAAATCGCAAAATCTGGAGAGACGCTGGGCCTCGCGTTGTGCATGCGCCGCTATCTTGGTCTGTTAGCCTGTTATAACATCAACCTAAAGTCTTGTCATTATCTCATAAAAGGATGTTGTGTGTTTGTGTTGTGTTGCAGTCCTCCTTGGGGAATTCAAGCCCAGGTAAGTGTGAGATCTTTGTCACACTATTATTTTTATCATTACGCAGCACTGACACTGGAGACTCCTTCCATAAATATTCAGTAATCCAAGTTCTTCTTCACCACATCACAGAATCAGATCAATTCTGAAGACTTCATGAATCTATAAAACGTGTGTGTGTGTGTGTGCAGGAGTGTCTGTGGGATCAGACAGTGTGGATTTGGACCGGTCAGTAGAGAGAGTGAATGAGTTTGAGGACGAGCGTACAGGAGAGGACGAGGAGCTGACCAGAGATACCACCTTCACCACAGAGATAGAGGAGCTCACACGGGTAACACACACACAGAGGAGAATGTGTATTGTGTTGTGTGTGTGTGTGTGGTATAGTGTGTGTATAGTGTTTGGGTTTGCTTGTGAGCAGGAAAGCGAGATGCCGATCCAGGAGTTGCGCAGTCTGTACGGCTACGAGGCGTCCGGCTCTCCTGAAGAAGAGGAAGACGAGGAGGAAGAGGAAGAGGACGTGGAGGAGGAGGAGGATGAAGATGATGAAGTGGAGGAGGGTGATAATGATGAGAGCAGCAGGAGCACTGAGGAGCTCAAGAGGAACAAGGTGGAACCTCTCAGGCCTTTCAACTTTACCCCATCTCTGCACTTTTCTGCACAGATATTACAGTTATACACTATTTTATAGCTCTGTGTGTGTGTGTGTGTGTGTGTGTGTGTGTGTGTGTGTGTGTTATCCAGGACGATTGTGTGAAGGGTGTGTCTCAGGGTGTGGACAGTAAGAGTGGTGGTGAAGGCCGATCTCTTTCTGCTAAAGACCTCATCCGCTCTCAGAACTGCAGATACTTCAACAGTCAGTGCTGTTCTCCTTCCACACACACCACGCTAATACACACACCATTATAATACACACACACCACTCTAATACACACACATACACACACCATGATAATACACACACACCACGCTAATACACACACCACGCTAATACACACACCATTATAATACACACACACCACTCTAATACACACACATACACACACCATGATAATACACACACACCACGCTAATACACACACCACGCTAATACACACACCATTATAATACACACACACCACTCTAATACACACACATACACACACCATGACAATACACACACACCACGCTAATACACACACACATACACACACCATGATAATACACACACACCACGCTAATACACACACCATTATAATACACACACACCACTCTAATACACACACATACACACACCATGATAATACACACACACCACGCTAATACACACACCATTATAATACACACACACCACTCTAATACACACACATACACACACCATGATAATACACACACACCACGCTAATACACACACCATTATAATACACACACACCACTCTAATACACACACATACACACACCATGATAATACACACACACCACGCTAATACACACACCATTATAATACACACACACCACTCTAATACACACACATACACACACCATGATAATACACACACACCACGCTAATACACACACCATTATAATACACACACACCACTCTAATACACACACATACACACACCATGATAATACACACACACCATTATAATACACACACCACGCTAATACACACACATACACACACCATGATAATACACACACACCACGCTAATACACACACCATTATAATACACACACACCACTCTAATACACACACATACACACACCATGATAATGCACACACACCACGCTAATACACACACCATTATAATACACACACACCACTCTAATACACACACATACACACACCACGCTAATACACACACCATTATAATACACACACACCACTCTAATACACACACATACACACACCATGATAATACACACACACCACGCTAATACACACACCATTATAATAAACACACACCATGATAATACACACACACCACTCTAATACACACACATACACACACCACTCTAATACACACACATACACACACCATGATAATACACACACACCACGCTAATACACACACATACACACACCATGATAATACACACACACCACTCCAATACACACACATACACACACCATGATAATACACACACACCACGCTAATACACACACCATTATAATACACACACACCACTCTAATACACACACATACACACACCATGATAATACACACACACCACGCTAATACACACACCATGATAATACACACACACCACGCTAATACACACACACATACACACACCATGATAATACACACACACCACGCTAATACACACACCATGATAATACACACACACCATGCTAATACACACACATACACACACCATGATAATACACACACACCACGCTAATACACACACACACATACACACACCATGATAATACACACACACCACGCTAATACACACACACACATACACACACCATGATAATACACACACACCATGATAATACACACACACCACGCTAATACACACACCATTATAATACACACACACCACTCTAATACACACACATACACACACCATGATAATACACACACACCACGCTAATACACACAACATTATAATACACACACACCACTCTAATACACACACATACACACACCATGATAATACACACACACCACGCTAATACACACACCATTATAATACACACACACCACTCTAATACACACACATAAACACACCATGATAATACACACACACCACGCTAATACACACACCATTGTAATACACACACACCACGCTAATACACACACATACACACACCATGATAATACACACACACCACGCTAATACACACACCATTGTAATACACACACACCACTCTAATACACACACCATGATAATACACACACACCACGCTAATACACACACCATGATAATACACACACACCACTCTAATACACACACATACACACACCATGATAATGCACACACACCACGCTAATACACACACCATGATAATACACACACACCACGCTAATACACACACACACACATACACACACCATGATAATACACACACACCACGCTAATACACACACCATTATAATACACACACACCACTCTAATACACACACATACACACACCATGATAATGCACACACACCACGCTAATACACACACATACACACACCATGATAATACACACACACCACGCTAATACACACACCATGATAATACACACACACCACTCTAATACACACACCATGATATACACACACACCACGCTAATACACACACTATGATAATACACACACACCACTCTAATACACACACATACACACACCATGATAATACACACACACCACGCTAATACACACACCATTATAATACACACACACCACTCTAATACACACACATACACACACCATGATAATACACACACACCACGCTAATACACACACTATTATAATACACACACACCACGCTAATACACACACATACACACACACACCATGATAATACACACACACCACGCTAATACACACACCAAGATAATGCACACACACCACTCTAATATACACACACCATGATAATACACACACACCACGCTAATACACACACCATTATAATACACACACACCACTCTAATACACACACATACACACACCATGATAATACACACACACCACGCTAATACACACACCATGATAATACACACACACCACGCTAATACACACACACACATACACACACCATGATAATACACACACACCACGCTAATACACACACCATGATAATACACACACACCACTCTAATACACACACACACACCATGATAATACACACACACCACGCTAATACACACACACACATACACACACCACGCTAATACACACACACATACACACACCATGATAATACACACACACCACGCTAATACACACACACATACACACACCATGATAATACACACACACCATGCTAATACACACACCATGATAATACACACACACCACGCTAATACACACACACATACACACACCATTATAATACACACACACCACTCTAATACACACACATACACACACCATGATAATACACACACACCACGCTAATACACACACCATTATAATACACACACACCACTCTAATACACACACATACACACACCATGATAATACACACACCACGCTAATACACACACCATGATAATACACACACACCACGCTAATACACACACCATGATAATACACACACACCACGCTAATACACACACACACATACACACACCATGATAATACACACACACCACACTAATACACACACACACACATACACACACCATGATAATACACACACACCACGCTAATACACACACACATACACACACCATGATAATGCACACACACCACGCTAATACACACACATACACACACCACACTAATACACACACACACATACACACACCATGATAATACACACACACCACGCTAATACACACACCATGATAATACACACACACCACGCTAATACACACACACACACACACACCATGATAATACACACACACATACACACACCATGATAATACACACACACACCACACTAATACACACACACACATACACACACCATGATAATACACACACACCATAATACACACACACCACGCTAATACACACACACATACACACACCATGATAATACACACACACCACGCTAATACACACACATACACACACCATGATAATACACACACCATTATAATACACACACACACCACGCTAATACACACACATACACACACCATGATAATACACACACACCACGCTAATACACACACATACACACACCATGATAATACACACACACCACGCTAATACACACACCATGATAATACACACACACCACGCTAATACACACACCATTATAATACACACACACCACGCTAATACACACACATACACACACCATGATATTACACACACACCACGCTAATACACACACCATGATAATACACACACACCACGCTAATACACACACCATGATAATACACACACACCACGCTAATACACACATACACACACCATGATAATACACACACACCACGCTAATACACACACACATACACACACCATGATAATACACACACACACCACGCTAATACACACACCATGATAATACACACACACCACGCTAATACACACACATACACACACCATGATAACACACACACACCACGCTAATACACACACACACATACACACACCATGATAATACACACACACCACGCTAATACACACACACATACACACACCATTATAATGCACACACACCACGCTAATACACACACCATGATAATACACACACACCACGCTAATACACACACACACATACACACACCATGATAATACACACACACCACGCTAATACACACACACACATACACACACCATGATAATACACACACACCACGCTAATACACACACCATGATAATACACACACACCACGCTAATACACACACACATACACACACCATGATAATGCACACACACCACGCTAATACACACACCATGATAATACACACACACCACGCTAATACATACACACACCATGATAATGCACACACACCACGCTAATACACACACCATGATAATACACACACACCATGCTAATACACACACATACACACACCATGATAATACACACACACACCACACTAATACACACACACACATACACACACCATGATAATACACACACACCACGCTAATACACACATACACACACCATGATAATACACACACACCACACTAATACACACACACACATACACACACCATGATAATACACACACACCACGCTAATACACACACACACATACACACACCATGATAATGCACACACACCACGCTAATACACACACCATGATAATACACACACACCACACTAATACACACACACACATACACACACCATGATAATACACACACACCACGCTAATACACACACACATACACACACCATGATAATACACACACACCACGCTAATACACACACATACACACACCATGATAATACATACACACACCATGATAATACACACACACCACGCTAATACACACACATACACACACCATGATAATGCACACACACCACGCTAATACACACACCATGATAATACACACACACCACGCTAATACACACACATACACACACCACGCTAATACACACACACACATACACACACCATGATAATACACACACACCACGCTAATACACACACACATACACACACCATGATAATACACACACACCACGCTAATACACACACCATGATAATACACACACACACCACTCTAATACACACACATACACACACCACGCTAATACACACACCATGATAATACACACACACCACTCTAATACACACACACATACACACACCATGATAATGCACACACACCACGCTAATACACACACCATTATAATACACACACACCACTCTAATACACACACATACACACACCATGATAATACACACACACCACGCTAACACACACACACATACACACACCCCACGCTAATACACACACACATACACACACCATGATAATGCACACACACCACGCTAATACACACACCATGATAATACACACACACCACGCTAATACACAGACATGCACACACCATGATAATACACACACACCACGCTAATACACACACACACATACACACACCATGACAATACACACACACCACGCTAATACACACACACATACACACACCATGATAATACACACACACCATGCTAATACACACACCATGATAATACACACACACCACTCTAATACACACACATACACACACCACGCTAATACACACACCATGATAATACACACACACCACTCTAATACACACACATACACACACCATGATAATGCACACACACCACGCTAATACACACACCATTATAATACACACACACCACTCTAATACACACACATACACACACCATGATAATACACACACACCACGCTAATACACACACCATGATAATACACACACACCATGCTAATACACACACACACACACACACACACACACACCATGATAATACACACACACCACGCTAATACACACACCATGATAATACACACACACCACGCTAATACACACACATACACACACCATGATAATACACACACACCACGCTAATACACACACATACACACACCATGATAACACACACACACCACACTAATACACACACACACATACACACACCATGATAATACACACACACCACGCTAATACACACACACATACACACACCATTATAATGCACACACACTACGCTAATACACACACCATGATAATACACACACACCACGCTAATACACACACACACACACATACACACACCATGATAATACACACACACCACGCTAATACACACACACACATACACACACCATGATAATACACACACACCACGCTAATACACACACCATGATAATACACACACACCACGCTAATACACACACACATACACACACCATGATAATGCACACACACCACGCTAATACACACACCATGATAATACACACACACCACGCTAATACATACACACACCATGATAATGCACACACACCACGCTAATACACACACCATGATAATACACACACACCATGCTAATACACACACATACACACACCATGATAATACACACACACACCACACTAATACACACACACACATACACACACCATGATAATACACACACACCACGCTAATACACACATACACACACCATGATAATACACACACACCACACTAATACACACACACACATACACACACCATGATAATACACACACACCACGCTAATACACACACACACATACACACACCATGATAATGCACACACACCACGCTAATACACACACCATGATAATACACACACACCACACTAATACACACACACACATACACACACCATGATAATACACACACACCACGCTAATACACACACACATACACACACCATTATAATACACACACACCACGCTAATACACACACATACACACACCATGATAATACATACACACACCATGATAATACACACACACCACGCTAATACACACACATACACACACCATGATAATGCACACACACCACGCTAATACACACACCATGATAATACACACACACCATGCTAATACACACACATACACACACCACGCTAATACACACACACACATACACACACCATGATAATACACACACACCACGCTAATACACACACACATACACACACCATGATAATACACACACACCACGCTAATACACACACCATGATAATACACACACACCACGCTAATACACACACACACATACACACACCATGATAATACACACACACCACGCTAATACACACACACATACACACACCATGATATACACACACACCACGCTAATACACACACCATGATAATACACACACACCACTCTAATACACACACACATACACACACCATGATAATGCACACACACCACGCTAATACACACACCATTATAATACACACACACCACTCTAATACACACACATACACACACCATGATAATACACACACACCACGCTAATACACACACACACATACACACACCCCACGCTAATACACACACACATACACACACCATGATAATGCACACACACACCACGCTAATACACACACCATGATAATACACACACACCACGCTAATACACAGACATACACACACCATGATAATACACACACACCACGCTAATACACACACACATTCACACACCATGACAATACACACACACCACGCTAATACACACACACATACACACACCATGATAATACACACACACCATGCTAATACACACACCATGATAATACACACACACCACTCTAATACACACACATACACACACCATGATATACACACACACCACGCTAATACACACACCATGATAATACACACACACCACTCTAATACACACACATACACACACCATGATAATGCACACACACCACGCTAATACACACACCATTATAATACACACACACACCACTCTAATACACACACATACACACACCATGATAATACACACACACCACGATAATACACACACACACACACACACACACACACACACACACACACACACCATGATAATACACACACACCACGCTAATACACACACCATGATAATACACACACACCACGCTAATACACACACATACACACACCATGATAATACACACACCATGATAATACACACACACCACGCTAATACACACACACACACACATACACACACCATGATAATGCACACACACCACGCTAATACACACACCATGATAATACACACACACCACGCTAATACACACACATACACACACCATGATAATGCACACACACCACGCTAATACACACACACATACACACACCATGATAATACACACACACCACACTAATACACACACACACATACACAAACCATGATAATACACACACACCACGCTAATACACACACCATGATAATCCACACACACCACTCTAATACACACACACATACACACACCATGATAATGCACACACACCACGCTGATACACACACCATGATAATACACACACACCACGCTAATACACACACATACACACACCATGATAATACACACACACCACGCTAATACACACATACACACACCATGATAATACACACACACACACCACGCTAATACACACACACATACACACACCATGATAATGCACACACACCACGCTAATACACACACCATGATAATACACACACACCACGCTAATACACACACATACACACACCATGATAATACACACACACCACGCTAATACACACACACACATACACACACCATGATAATACACACACCATGATAATACACACACACCACGCTAATACACACACATAGACACTCCATGATAATACACACACACCACGCTAATACACACACACACACATACACACACCATGATAATACACACACACCACGCTAATACACACACACATACACACACCATGATAATGCACACACACCACGCTAATACACACACCATGATAATACACACACACCACGCTAATACACACATACACACACCATGATAATGCACACACACCACGCTAATACACACACCATGATAATACACACACACCACGCTAATACACACACATACACACACCATGATAATACACACACACCACGCTAATACACACACACACATACACACCCCATGATAATACACACACACCATGATAATGCACACACACCATGCTAATACACACACCATGATAATACACACACACCACGCTAATACACACACACACATACACACACCATGATAATACACACACACCACTCTAATACACACACATACACACACCATGATATACACACACACCACGCTAATACACACACCATGATAATACACACACACCATGCTAATACATTCACACACCATGATTATACACACACACCACGCTAATACACACACACATACACACACCATGATAATACACACACACCACGCTAATACACACACATACACACACCATGATAATACACACACACCACGCTAATACACACACACACATACACACACCATGATAATACACACACACCACGCTAATACACACACACATACACACACCATGATAATACACACACACCACGCTAATACACACACCATGATAATACACACACACCACTCTAATACACACACATACACACACCATGATATACACACACACCACGCTAATACACACACCATGATAATACACACACACATACACACACCATGATAATGCACACACACCACGCTAATACACACACCATGATAATACACACACACACATACACACACCATGATAATGCACACACACCACGCTAATACACACACAATGATAATACACACACACCACGCTAATACACACACATACACACACCATGATAATACACACACACCACGCTAATACACACACACATACACACACCATGATAATACACACACACACCACGCTAATACACACACACATACACACACCATGATAATACACCCACACCACGCTAATACACACACACATACACACACCATGATAATACACACACACCACGCTAATACACACACACATACACACACCATGATAATACACACACACCACGCTAATACACACACACATACACACACCATGATAATACACACACACCACGCTAATACACACACACATACACACACCATGATAATACACACACACCACGCTAATACACACACACATACACACACACCACGCTAATACACACACACACACATACACACACCATGATAATACACACACACCACGCTAATACACACACACATACACACACACCACGCTAATACACACACATACACACACCACGCTAATCCACACACACATACACACACCATGATAATACACACACACCACGCTAATCCACACACACATACACACACCATGATAATACACACACACCACGCTCATACACACACACATACACACACCATGATAATACACACACACCACGCTAATACACACACACATACACACACCACGCTAATACACACACACATACACACACCATGATAATACACACACACCACGCTAATACACACACCATGATAATACACACACACCACGCTAATACACACACACACACACACCACGCTAATCCACACACACACACACACACCATGATAATACACACACACCACGCTAATACACACACACATACACACACCATGATAATACACACACCACGCTAATACACACACACATTCACACACCATGATAATACACACACACCACACTAATACACACACCATGATAATACACACACACACCATGATAATACACACACACGCACACACCCACACACAATGCTAACACACACCATGTTAATACACACACACACCATGATAATACACACACACACCATGATAATACACAAACACACACACACAACACGCTAATACACACACACACACACACACACACACACACACACACACAGCATGCTAATACACACACCATGATAATACACACACACACACCACGCTAATACACACACACACCATGATAATACACACACACACCACGCTAATACACACACACACACACACACACACACACCCACCATGCTAATACACACCATGATAATATATATACACACAAACCATACTAATACACACACACACACAACACGCTAATACACACACACACACACACCATGATAATATATATAGACACACACACAACACGCTAATACACACACCATGATAATATATATACACACGACCTATACTAATACACACACACAACACACTAATACAAACACACACACACACACACACACAACACGCTAATACACACACCATGATCATATATATAGACACACAGACAACATGCTAATACACACACACACAACACGCTAATACACACACCATGATAATATATATACACACAAACCATACTAATATACACACACACAACACGCTAATACACACACCATGATAATATATATACACACACACAACACGCTAATACACACACACACACCATGATAATATATATACACACAAACCATACTAATATACACACACACACACAACACGCTAATACACACACCATGATAATATATATACACACACACAACACGCTAATACACACACACACAACACGCTAATACACACACCATGATAATATATATAGACACACACACACAACACGCTAATACACACACAATGATGATATATATACACACAAACCATACTAATACACACACACACAACACGCTAATACACACACCAGGATAATATATATATATACACACAAACCATACTAATACACACACACACAACACGCTAATACACACACCATGATAATATATATACACACACACACAACACGCTAATACACACACACACACACACACACAACACGCTAATACACACACACACACAACACGCTAATACACACACCATGATAATATATATAGACACACACACAACACGCTAATACACACACAATGATGATATATATACACACAAACCATACTAATACACACACACACAACACGCTAATACACACACCAGGATAATATATATATATACACACAAACCATACTAATACACACACACACAACACGCTAATACACACACCATGATAATATATATACACACACACACACAACAAGCTAATACACACACCATGATAATATATATACACACAAACCATACTAATACACACACACACAACACGCTAATACACACACCAGGATAATATATATACACACAAACCATACTAATACACACACACACAACACGCTAATACACACACCATGATAATATATATACACACAAACCATACTAATACACACACACACAACACGCTAATACACACACCAGGATAATATATATATACACACAAACCATACTAATACACACACACAACACGCTAATACACACACCATGATAATATATAGACACACACACAACACGCTAATACACACTCACACAACACGCTAATACACACACCATGATAATATATATATATATATATATATATATATATATATATATATATATATATATATATATATATATATACGCACACACACAACACGCTAATACACACACACAACACGCTAATACACACACCATGATCATATATATATATACACACAAACCATACTAATACACACACAAACAACATGCTAATACACACCATGATAATATATATATACACACAAACCATACTAATACACACACACAACACGCTAATACACACACACACAACACGCTAATACACACACCATGATCATATATATACACACAAACCATACTAATACACACACACACAACACGCTAATACACACACCAGGATAATATATATATACACACAAACCATACTAATACACACACACAACACGCTAATACACACACCAGGATAATATATATATACACACAAACCATACTAATACACACACACAACACGCTAATACACACACACACAACACGCTAATACACACACCAGGATAATATATATATACACACAAACCATACTAATACACACACACACAACACGCTAATACACACACACACAACACGCTAATACACACACCATGATAATATATAGACACACACAACACGCTAATACACACACACACAACACGCTAATACACACACCATGATAATATATATACACACAAACCATACTAATACACACACAAACAACATGCTAATACACACCATGATAATATATATATATACACACAAACCATACTAATACACACACACAACACGCTAATACACACACCATGATAATATATATATAAACACAAACCATACTAATACACACCCACACAACACGCTAATACACAAACCATGATTATATATATATATATATATATACACACACAAACCATACTAATACACACACCATGATAATATATATATATATACACACAAACCATACTAACACACACAACACGCTAATACACACACCATGATAATATATATACACACAAACCATACTAATACACACCCACACAACACACTAATATACACACACCATGATAATATATATATATATATATATATATACACACACACACACATCACGCTAATACACACCACGCTAATACACACACCGTGATAATATATATACACACAAACCATACTAATACACACCCACACAACACACTAATATACACACACCATGATAATATATACACACACACACACACACACACACATCACGCTAATACACACCACGCTAATACACACAACGTGATAATATATATACACACAAACCATACTAATACACACCCACACAACACACAACACCTGTACACTACGCTCATACACACCTGTACACTACGCTCATACACACCTGTACACTACGCTCATACACACCTGTACACTACGCTCATACACACCTGTACACTACGCTCATACACACATGTACACTACGCTAATACACACCTGTATACTACGCTCATACACACCTGTACACTACGCTAATACACACATGTATACTACGCTAATACACACCTGTACACTACGCTAATACACACATGTATACTACGCTAATACACACATGTACACTACGCTAATACACACCTGTATACTACGCTCATACACACCTGTACACTACGCTAATACACACATGTATACTACGCTAATACACACCTGTACACTACGCTAATACACACATGTACACTACGCTCATACACACCTGTACACTACGCTCATACACACATGTATACTACGCTCATACACACCTGTACACTACACCAATACACACATGTATACTATGCTAATACACACCTGTACACTAATACACACCTGTACGCTCGTACACACCTGTACACTTATACACACATGTATACTACGCTCATACACACCTGTACACTACGCTCATACACACATGTACACTACGCTAATACACACCTGTACACTACGCTAATACACACATGTTTACTACGCTAATACACACCTGTACACTACGCTCATACACACATGTACACTACACTAATACACACCTGTACACTACGCTCATACACACCTGTACACTACGCTCATACACACCTGTACACTACGCTCATACACACCTGTACACAAAGCTCATACACACCTGTACACTACGCTCATACACACCTGTACACTACGCTCATACACACCTGTACACTACACCAATGCACACCTGTATACTAGGCTCATACACACCTGTACACTACGCTCATACAAACCTGTACACTACGCCAATACACACATGTATACTATGCTAATACACACCTGTACACTCATACACACCTGTACACTACACTAATACACACCTGTACGCTCATACACACCTGTACACTACGCTCATACACACCTGTACACTCATACACACCTGTACACTACGCTCATACACACCTGTACGCTCATACACACCTGTACACTCATACACACCTGTACTCTAATACACACCTGTACGCTTATACACACCTGTACACTACACCAATACACACATGTATACTATGCTAATACACACCTGTACACTACGCTCATACACACCTGTACACTAATACACACCTGTACACTACACTAATACACACCTGTACGCTCATACACACCTGTTCACTATGCTAATACACACCTGTACACTACGCTCATACACACCTGTACTCTAATACACACCTGTACAGTAATACACACCTGTACACTACATTAATACACACCTGTACACAACGCTAATACACACCTGTACACAACGCTAATACACACCTGTATACTACGCTAATACACACCTGTACACTACGCTAATACACACCTGTACACTACGCTTATACACACCTGTATACTACGCTAATACACACCTGTACATTAATACACACCTGTACACTATGCTTATACACACCTGTATACTACGCTAATACACACCTGTACATTAATACACATCTGTACACTATGCTCATACACACCTGTACACAACACTAATTCACACCTGTACACAACGCTTATACACACCTGTACACTACACTAATACACACCTGTACACTACGCTCATACACACCTGTACACTACACCAATGCACACATGTATACTACGCTAATACACACCTGTACATTAATACACACCTGTACACTACGCTAATACACACCTGTACAGTAATACACACCTGTACACTATGCTCATACACACATGTATACTACGCTCATACACACCTGTACACTACGCTAATACACACCTGTACACTACGCTCATACACACCTGTACACTACGCTCATACACACATGTATACTACGCTAATACACACCTGTACACTACGCTCATACACACATGTACACTACGCTCATACACACATGTATACTACGCTAATACACACCTGTACACTACGCTCATACACACCTGTACACTACGCTCATACACACATGTATACTACGCTAATACACACCTGTACACTACGCTCATACACACATGTATACTACGCTAATACACACCTGTACACTACGCTAATACACACCTGTACACTACGCTCATACACACCTGTACACTACGCTCATACACACATGTATACTACGCTAATACACACCTGTACACTACGCTCATACACACATGTATACTACGCTAATACACACCTGTACACTACGCTCATACACACATGTATACTACGCTAATACACACCTGTACACTACGCTCATACACACATGTATACTACGCTCATACACACCTGTACAGTAATACACACCTGTACACTACACTCATACACACGTATACTACGCTCATACACACCTGTACACTAATACACACCTGTACACTACGCTCATACACACCTGTACACAAAGCTAATACACACCTGTACACTACGCTCATACACACCTGTACACAAAGCTAATACACACCTGTACACTACACCAATGCACACATGTATACTACGCTAATACACACCTGTACATTAATACACACCTGTACACTACGCTAATTCACACATGTACACTACGCTCATACACACCTGTACACTACGCTCATACACACATGTATACTACGCTAATACACACCTGTACACTACGCTAATACACACATGTATACTACGCTCATACACACCTGTACACTACGCTCATACACACATGTATACTACGCTCATACACACCTGTACACTACACCAATACACACATGTATACTACGCTAATACACACCTGTACACTAATACACACCTGTACGCTCGTACACACCTGTACACTCATACACACATGTATACTACGCTCATACACACATGTACACTACGCTAATACACACCTGTACACTACGCTAATACACACATGTTTACTACGCTAATACACACCTGTACACTACGCTCATACACACATGTACACTACACTAATACACACCTGTACACTACGCTCATACACACCTGTACACTACGCTCATACACACCTGTACACTACGCTCATACACACCTGTACACTACGCTCATACACACCTGTACACTACGCTCATACACACCTGTACACTACGCTCATACACACCTGTACACTACACCAATGCACACCTGTACACTACGCTCATACACACCTGTACACTACACCAATGCACACCTGTATACTAGGCTCATACACACCTGTATACTAGGCTCATACACACCTGTACACTACGCTCATACAAACCTGTACACTACGCCAATACACACATGTATACTATGCTAATACACACCTGTACACTCATACACACCTGTACACTACACTAATACACACCTGTACGCTCATACACACCTGTACACTACGCTCATACACACCTGTACGCTCATACACACCTGTACACTACGCTCATACACACCTGTACGCTCATACACACCTGTACACTCATACACACCTGTACTCTAATACACACCTGTACGCTTATACACACCTGTACACTACACCAATACACACATGTATACTATGCTAATACACACCTGTACACTACGCTCATACACACCTGTACACTAATACACACCTGTACACTACACTAATACACACCTGTACGCTCATACACACCTGTTCACTATGCTAATACACACCTGTACACTACGCTCATACACACCTGTACTCTAATACACACCTGTACAGTAATACACACCTGTACACTACATTAATACACACCTGTACACTATGCTAATACACACCTGTACACAACGCTAATACACACCTGTACACAACGCTAATACACACCTGTATACTACGCTAATACACACCTGTACACTACGCTAATACACACCTGTACACTACGCTTATACACACCTGTATACTACGCTAATACACACCTGTACATTAATACACACCTGTACACTACGCTTATACACACCTGTATACTACGCTAATACACACCTGTACATTAATACACATCTGTACACTATGCTCATACACACCTGTACACAACACTAATTCACACCTGTACACAACGCTTATACACACCTGTACACTACGCTCATACACACCTGTACACTACACCAATGCACACATGTATACTACGCTAATACACACCTGTACATTAATACACACCTGTACACTACGCTAATACACACCTGTACAGTAATACACACCTGTACACTACGCTCATACACACATGTATACTACGCTCATACACACCTGTACACTACGCTAATACACACCTGTACACTACGCTCATACACACATGTATACTACGCTAATACACACCTGTACACTACGCTCATACACACATGTATACTACGCTAATACACACCTGTACACTACGCTCATACACACATGTATACTACGCTAATACACACCTGTACAGTAATACACACCTGTACACTACACTCATACACACGTATACTACGCTCATACACACCTGTACACTACGCTCATACACACCTGTACACTAATACACACCTGTACACTACGCTCATACACACCTGTACACAAAGCTAATACACACCTGTACACTACGCTCATACACACCTGTACACAAAGCTAATACACACCTGTACACTACACCAATGCACACATGTATACTACGCTAATACACACCTGTACATTAATACACACCTGTACACTACGCTAATACACACCTGTACAGTAATACACATCTGTACACTACGCTCATACACACCTGTACACTACGCTAATACACACCTGTACATTAATACACATCTGTACACTACGCTCATACACACCTGTACACTACGCTAATACACACCTGTACAGTAATACACATCTGTACACTACGCTCATACACACCTGTACACTACGCTAATACACACCTGTACAGTAATACACATCTGTACACTACGCTCATACACACCTGTACACTACGCTAATACACACCTGTACATTAATACACATCTGTACACTACGCTAATACACACCTGTACATTAATACACATCTGTACACTACGCTCATACACACCTGTACACTACGCTAATACACACCTGTACATTAATACACATCTGTACACTACGCTCATACACACCTGTACACTACGCTAATACACACCTGTACAGTAATACACACCTGTACACTACGCTAATACACACCTGTACAGTAATACACACCTGTACACTACGCTAATACACACCTGTACACTAATACACACCTGTACACTACGCTAATACACACCTGTACACTAATACACACCTGTACACTACGCTAATACACACCTGTACACTACGCTCATACACACCTGTACACTACGCTCATACACACCTGTACACTACGCTCATACACACCTGTACACTACGCTCATACACACCTGTACACTACGCTCATACACACCTGTACACTACGCTAATACACACCTGTACACTACGCTCATACACACCTGTACACTAATACACACCTGTACACTAATACACACCTGTACACTACGCTCATACACACCTGTATGATCTTTTTCCAGATAATGAAGTGGATGAGGAGTCTGAGGAGGATGAGGACTACGTCCCCTCTGAGGACTGGAAAAAAGTAAACGTCCCCCCAGTTTAATCTGTTCTACTCTGTGGTGTGGTGTGAGTGAAGTTTAATTATGTAGTGTGTGTGTGTAAAACAGGAGATTATGGTGGGGTCGATGTATCAGGCAGAAACTCCTGTAGGACTCAGTAAATATAAAGAGAACGAGCGAGGTGAACTTCTCTCACACAGACACACCTCACCTGAACACACACAGACATTATCAGGGTTCAGTGTAGGTTTCATGACGTTCTTCTGTTGGTGTTTAGTGTATGAGAACGACGATCAGCTGCTGTGGAACCCAGAGTTCCTCTCCGAGCACACGGTGGTGGAGTTTCTAACAGAGGCATGTAAACGCACCGGGGACGAGACCGGGGTCGACGCCATACCTGAGGGATCACACATCAAAGATAACGAGCAGGTAAACACACATCAAAGATAACGAGCAGGTAAACACACGTCAAACAGAACGAGCAGGTAAACACACGTCAATGATAACCAGCAGGTAAACACACGTCAATGATAACCAGCAGGTAAACACACGTCAAAGATAACGAGCAGGTAAACACACGTCAAAGATAACGAGCAGGTAAACACACGTCAAAGATAACCAGCAGGTAAACACACGTCAAAGATAACCAGCAGGTAAACACACGTCAATGATAACCAGCAGGTAAACACACGTCAATGATAACCAGCAGGTAAACACACGTCAATGATAACCAGCAGGTAAACACACGTCAGAGATAACCAGCAGGTAAACACACGTCAGAGATAACCAGCAGGTAAACACACGTCAATGATAACCAGCAGGTAAACACACGTCAAAGATAACCAGCAGGTAAACACACGTCAAAGATAACCAGCAGGTAAACACACGTCAAAGATAACCAGCAGGTAAACACACGTCAATGATAACCAGCAGGTAAACACACGTCAATGATAACCAGCAGGTAAACACACGTCAAAGATAACCAGCAGGTAAACACACGTCAATGATAACCAGCAGGTAAACACACGTCAATGATAACCAGCAGGTAAACACACGTCAATGATAACCAGCAGGTAAACACACGTCAAAGATAACCAGCAGGTAAACACACGTCAATGATAACCAGCAGGTAAACACACGTCAATGATAACCAGCAGGTAAACACACGTCAAAGATAACCAGCAGGTAAACACACGTCAATGATAACCAGCAGGTAAACACACGTCAATGATAACCAGCAGGTAAACACACGTCAATGATAACCAGCAGGTAAACACACGTCAAAGATAACCAGCAGGTAAACACACGTCAAAGATAACCAGCAGGTAAACACACGTCAAAGATAACCAGCAGGTAAACACACGTCAAAGATAACCAGCAGGTAAACACACGTCAAAGATAACCAGCAGGTAAACACACGTCAATGATAACCAGCAGGTAAACACACGTCAATGATAACCAGCAGGTAAACACACGTCAATGATAACCAGCAGGTAAACACACGTCAAAGATAACCAGCAGGTAAACACACGTCAATGATAACCAGCAGGTAAACACACGTCAAAGATAACCAGCAGGTAAACACACGTCAAAGATAACCAGCAGGTAAACACACGTCAAAGATAACCAGCAGGTAAACACACGTCAATGATAACCAGCAGGTAAACACACGTCAATGATAACCAGCAGGTAAACACACGTCAATGATAACCAGCAGGTAAACACACGTCAATGATAACCAGCAGGTAAACACACGTCAAAGATAACCAGCAGGTAAACACACGTCAAAGATAACCAGCAGGTAAACACACGTCAAAGATAACCAGCAGGTAAACACACGTCAAAGATAACCAGCAGGTAAACACACGTCAATGATAACCAGCAGGTAAACACACGTCAATGATAACCAGCAGGTAAACACACGTCAAACAGAACGAGCAGGTAAACACACGTCAATGATAACCAGCAGGTAAACACACGTCAAACAGAACGAGCAGGTAAACACACGTCAATGATAACCAGCAGGTAAACACACGTCAATGATAACCAGCAGGTAAACACACGTCAAAGATAACCAGCAGGTAAACACACGTCAATGATAACCAGCAGGTAAACACACGTCAAACAGAACGAGCAGGTAAACACACGTCAATGATAACGAGCAGGTAAACACACGTCAAAGATAACCAGCAGGTAAACACACGTCAAAGATAACCAGCAGGTAAACACACGTCAATGATAACCAGCAGGTAAACACACGTCAATGATAACCAGCAGGTAAACACACGTCAATGATAACCAGCAGGTAAACACACGTCAATGATAACCAGCAGGTAAACACACGTCAAAGATAACCAGCAGGTAAACACACGTCAATGATAACCAGCAGGTAAACACACGTCAAAGATAACCAGCAGGTAAACACACGTCAAAGATAACCAGCAGGTAAACACACGTCAATGATAACCAGCAGGTAAACACACGTCAAAGATAACCAGCAGGTAAACACACGTCAATGATAACCAGCAGGTAAACACACGTCAATGATAACCAGCAGGTAAACACACGTCAAAGATAACCAGCAGGTAAACACACGTCAAAGATAACCAGCAGGTAAACACACGTCAAAGATAACCAGCAGGTAAACACACGTCAAAGATAACCAGCAGGTAAACACACGTCAAAGATAACCAGCAGGTAAACACACGTCAATGATAACCAGCAGGTAAACACACGTCAAAGATAACCAGCAGGTAAACACACGTCAATGATAACCAGCAGGTAAACACACGTCAAAGATAACCAGCAGGTAAACACACGTCAAAGATAACCAGCAGGTAAACACACGTCAAACAGAACGAGCAGGTAAACACACGTCAATGATAACCAGCAGGTAAACACACGTCAAAGATAACCAGCAGGTAAACACACGTCAATGATAACCAGCAGGTAAACACACGTCAAACAGAACGAGCAGGTAAACACACGTCAATGATAACGAGCAGGTAATGTGTGTGTGTGTGTGTGTGTGTGTGTGTGTGTGTGTGTGTGTGTGTGTGTTACAGGCGCTGTATGAACTAGTAAAATGTGACTTTGACCCAGAAGAAGCTCTGAGAAGACTAAGGTTTAATGTTAAAGCAGCCCGAGGTGAGAGAGGAAATGCTACACCAATGCTAACGCAGAGAAAGTTGAAGCTAACGCTAGCGTTTATCTGCATTATCATGGCTACGGCTGTACTGTTGTGTGATGGTTTCTCCTCCTCCACAGATGAGCTCTCTGTGTGGACGGAGGAGGAGTGTAGACATTTTGAACAAGGCCTAAAGGCTTATGGGAAAGATTTTCACCTCATCCAAGCCAACAAGGTAAACCTCTGCATTTGGTGTTCATGCTGCTGATGATGATGATGATGATGGTACTGATGGTGGTGACCATGATGGTGACCACGGTGATGTTGACGATGATGCTGATGGTGGTGACCATGGTGATGATGGTGCTGATGGTGATGCTGATGCAGTACCCTGTTGCAGGTCCGGACACGCTCGGTGGGAGAGTGCGTGGCCTTCTATTACATGTGGAAGAAGTCCGAGCGGTACGACTTTTTTGCTCAGCAAACGCGACTCGGCAAGAGGAAGTACAACCTTCACCCGGGAGTCACGTACGCCTGACCTTTCTCCCAGTTATATGTAGCTCTCACTGACCAATCACAATCATTATTACACTAATGTAATCTCATTGTTGCTATGGTTACATCTATCAGTGATTAAAAGTGCTGAATTCAGCCCAGCCAATCAGAAGCACATATTCTGTGATCAGGTGATTCTAAGCAGACATGCACTGATGGACGTGTTGTTTTAGGGATTATATGGATCGGCTGTTAGATGAGACCGAGAGCACGGCGTCGAGTCGAGCGGCGACGCCCCCTAACACCATCGGCCAATCGGAGAAGGAGGACGGCTCCGCCCACAACGGTAAGGTCCGAACCCGTTTTATTTGTTATGTAATGCGGCGTTTCAGCTCGTTAATACTGAGGATGATGCCTGTGCTGCAGGTTTGAGTGTTCACGGCTCGGTTCCCAACGCAGATGTGGAGACCAAACACGAGAACCCGCACTCGCCCCGCGATTCTAACGGCTGCGAGCGCAACGGATCGCTAAAGCGTCTGCAAGACGGCCAGAGTGCAGAACGGACGAGTAAAAAATGCAGGACAGAATCGGACCCCCACGTCCACGCCGAAACGGACTCTTCCGAGGTGAAAGAGAACTGACCCGCCGAGGCCGGACACATCCGGACCTTTCCGTCCACGTGAAACAGACTCTTCCGGCCTCACGGAACACTCGATGCAGGAGACATGAACTCCTCGCGTCTGGTGGTGTGAAGAACACTGACCTGCCGGGGGAGCAGAAACCAAAGGCCATACCAAACCCAAATCATGCATGGGGTGAGGTTTATTTTATAGATCCTGACGCTAGGATTCTGTCCCGATCCCAAAGTGGGCGTGGACGAGATGCTCGTTAGCGCCCCCTGGTTTTACACACATCATGTCTATTGTATTTGTAGCGGAATTCACCTGATTATTTTTTTACCGTTGAGATATATTTATATTTTGTAAGTGAAACACTCGTGCAGGTGAGCGAGCAGACACCCGAAGAGAGACGGGGCAGGTGTGTGTGTGTGTGTGTGTGTGTGTGTGTGTGTCTCTCACGCCGGCGCTCCACAGCGTTTCTACAGATTTGTACAGAAATCACACTTTTGATAACGGCTCTCTTCCTGAACTCTCACCTGCCTTTTCTTTACAGTTTGATTATTTTTGCGCTGCACAAAAAAAGACCTGGAGATGAAAATGAAATGAATCTCATTCTCCTGACTCCTGTGTAGCTTTCTTCTGTTTGATGATGTTTTATCCCCAGCGTGATGTTTCCACCACAGTGTCGGTGTGGATCTTCATCTTCTGCTCAGTGACATCGTCTCTTACGACCATGTGCTGAATCTGAACCCAAATCTGGTCTATTTGTTTAGATATCACAAGAGAGAGAATCTAATCCCAAACTTACTCTGTGACCAAAAGTATTGGGACACCTGACTCTTCACCCATATGTGCTTCTTCTCCAAACTGTTACACAAAGTTGTACATCTATGGAGACCCAAAACCTGTTCCAGCATCACAATGCCCAAAGCCAGCTCCATGAAGATCTGATTTTTATGGGTTAGAGTGGAAGACCTCCTGCTATAAACCCTAATGAACACAGTCAGGTTGAACGTGAACACTGAGTGCTCCCCACGCCTCCTCCCCTTCTCACCTACATCAGTACCTGATCTCCACAAAATTTAGTAGAACATCTTCCCAGAAGAGTGGAGCTCATTAGAACAGCAGTGTGGAATGGGAGGTGAAAACAGCACATAGCAATCTTGTGTTCAGGTGTCCACAAACTTTTGGCCATACAGTGTAGTTCCTGCATGAAATGAACAGATCTGCCTGTTGATGTTGGAGACATGGTTCTGATGGCAGTACTAACACTAATGGCAGTAATTACTGGTATGGTTCCTGATCTTGGTCCAAGTCAACCGCAGCAAACTTCTAAACCCTCAGCTCAAAAAAAAATAAAATCCACCCCAATATGAGCACTGCCCAGGTGAGAACAGGAACCTGCAGAGGATCCAGCATCAGAGCTCACAGCACCAGTCACATCACTGGAAATAAAACCCGAACCACACACCATACACACAAAATATATCCTGTTAATGACATGCAAAAAAAACACCACACTGAAAAGCAAAACTACACACCTGAAAAGGGGGGCGGGGTTCATCCTGAGTTTCTTTTTTTTGTGGGTTTTTTATTTTAATTTTTATATATATATATATATATATATATATATATGTGTGTGTGTGTGTTATACAAACATTTAAAATCACTAAGAAAATTGTAATAGTGAAATTGTGGTTCAGTGGTGAGAGTAGGGAGCAGGTGGAGAAGAGCTTGGCAAGGTGGAACTGCATTAAGGATCAACTCTGAGCCCTTTCCTGTTTGCAGTGGTGATGGACAGGTTCAAGGAAGAGGTCAGACAAGAGTCTCTGTGGACTATGATGTTTGTGGATGATATTGTGATTTGTGGTGAGAGTAGGGAGCAGGTGGAGAAGATCCTGGAGAGGTGGAGGTACATGCTGAAGAGAAGGGGAATAAAAGTCAGTAGAAGTAAGACAGTACATGGGGGGGGCACGCTGTTGCAGGTAGTGTATTTATTCTGGTATTTACTGCTCTTTTTTGGGAGGGGGAGGAGGATGAGGGCACCTTGAATACCCCTCAGTCAATGTGCAGTTGCCCCCTGAGGGAGTGTGTTTAAGGATGTAGCGTCTGATGTGGACGTCCCCGGAGTGTGTCATGGTTAGTAATCAGAGGATTCTCACCTCCTGTAAGGCTGATGAGGATCAGACTCGTGTCAGACTCCATGCTTCCTGCCAAACGCAGCCCTGTGCCTCGTTCTAGTCATGCACAGACTTTATCATCATCATCATCATCATATCAATATCAATACAGAACACAACCATCAAACACTTTCACACTGACATTCACAGTGTATACGTGCAGAAACTCACAGGATGGAATTTTGGGTTATGATCAACATGCACAGATCAGAGCTGTAGTAAACACTGCCAAGAGTTGAGTTTTAGCTACACCCATTCCCATAGTCCTGTTAAGTGTCAACACTGAGCCATTCAGCGCTCAATTACAGCTCCACTAATAAATCCATTTCCAGGAGTGGTTTCATTTGCTAATGAATAACAGGAGTAGATTGAACATCATCTATCCAGCTGTGTATATTATTCAGGCTTTGGAAAAAAAAAAAACCATATGTACATAAATATAGGAGGAAAGACATCAAAAGTGTTCTTCAACCCCAATTTAAACAAGTTACTGTCAAAAAGATAAAACCAGAATTCAAGGATTTACAAATTTCATAAATCCACATTTTATTTGCAATAGAACATAGTAAATATATCACATGATTAAATGGAGGAAATGTACCATTTAAGGTCAAATAAAAAAAGGTAATTTGATGTGATGGAAAACAAACGTCTGGAAAAAGTAAATGTTATTAAATGAAACAGTGGGAGAAATATTTGGTAACTAATGAGGTTCTTTGGCAGCAGGTCAGTGAGATGTTTGGGTATAAATACTGTATCTTAGAGACGCAGAGTCATGGTTCAGAAGACCAACCTGAAAAAACACTGAGCAGCAGCCTCACTTTCTGTTTGGCCTCCTCACTTTGGAACGTTACACTCAAATTGTTAAATAAACAAGAAAAAAAAAACTTCTGGATTTGGTAGAATATAATTTGCTTTTTTATTGATTGTAAAAAAAGAAAGGATTCATTACTTTGTTCAGAAAAGACTGAAAATGTACACTTTACTCATAATTGCACTTTACATCCAGGGCAAGTGTGCAGCAAACTTTATTCAAAAGGAAACGTCTCCTGCACTGCACACAAACCCGTGGCCTGCTTTTACCTTCTCCCCTGCTATGGGAATAATAAAATGAAACACCACTCCCTGCTCACTGACAGACTCACATCTCAGAACAACAACCAGATCTAACAGTAGCCGTGAAAAGGATGAAGACTGATGTCTCACTAGCAGTAGATCCACAATGAGATCTTTTTCAGTGGTGGATTGGGTGGGTGAGATCACCTGGTTTCCAGTGGGAGAACTGACAAGACATGGAGTGATGTCACATCAGTAAGCAGAACTGAATCCAAATTAAACTTATGGATGACAATAAAGGTCTAAACCCTCAGGAGCCCAATTCAGAGAAATGTGTAGAAGGTGTGTATGAAGCTCCATCACTCTTCTCACTATGAGGACAGTAAAGACTGATGTATTTAATGAAACAGGTTAGCTGTAATTTCACTCTGCTGTGCTTTTACACACACAGCAACATTTCTTTTAGCTGCATAACATTATAATGTATAGTGTCTTTAATTATAAACCCAGCCATTAGGGGGGCACAAGCCAGTGCACTCTTAGTGCCGGTCCCAAGCCCGGGTAAATGGGGAGGGTTGTGTTAGGAAGGGCATCCAGCGTAAAACATGTGCCAAATCAAATATGCGGATCACAAATGAGAATTTCATACCGGATCGGTCGAGGCCCGGGTTAACAACGACCGACACAGGTATAGTTAGCCGACAGGGTACCGGTGGAAATTGGGCTACTGTTGGCCGAAGGAGGAGAAGGAGAGGAGGAAGGCGTCTACAGAGACGGCAGGAAAAGAAGCAGTGTAGGAGAGTAGAGGTTCGGGTTGGTACTTTAAATGTTGGTACTATGACGGGTAAAGGGAGAGAGGGAGCTGATATGATGGAGAGGAGAAAGGTAGATATGCTGTGTGTTCAGGAGACCAAGTGGAAAGGGAGTAAGGCCAGGAAAGAGGTGCCGGATGATTGGGCAACTACTGCAGGAGTGATGAGGGAGGCAGCTAGAAAAGTACTTGGTGTGACATCTGGAAATAGAAAGCAAGACAAGGAGACGTGGTGGTGGAATGAGGAAGTGCAGGAGAGCATAAGGAGAAAGAGGTTGGCAAAACAGAGGTGGGATCGACAGAGTGATGAGAAAAGTAGGCAGGAGTACAAGGAGATGCGGCAGCAGGTAAAAAGGGATGTGGCGAAAGCCAAGGAAAAGGCATATGAGGAGCTTTATAAGAGGTTGGACACTAAGGAAGGAGAAAAGGATTTGTAGCGATTGGCCAAGCAGAGGAACCGAGCTGGGAAGGATGTACTGCAAGTTAGAGCAATAAAGGATGGAGAGGGAAATGTGTTGACTAGTGAGGAGAGTGTGTTGAGAAGATGGAGGGAGTATTTTGAGCAGCTGATGAATGAGGAAAATCAGAGAGAGAGAAGGTTGGAGGATGTGGAGTTGGTGAAGCAGGATGTAGATAGGATTAGTAAGAAGGAAGTGAGAGCAGCGATTAAGAGGATGAAGAGTGGAAAGTCGGTTGGACCAGATGACATACCGGTAGAAGCGTGGAGATGTTTAGGAGAGATGCAGTGGAGTTTTTAACCAGATTGTTTAACAGGATTCTGGAAGGGGAGAAGATGCCTGAGGAATGGAGAAGGAGTGTTCTGGTACCGATCTTTAAACATAAGGGAGATGTGCAGACCTGCAGTAACTACAGGGGAATAAAGTTGATCAGTCACACCATGAAGTTATGGGAAAGAGTTGGGGAAGCCAGGCTGAGAGAAGAGGTGACCATCTGTGAGCAACAGTATGGTTTCATGCCGAGGAAGAGCACCACAGATGCCTTATTTGCTTTGAGAATGTTGATGGAGAAGTATAGAGAAGGACAGAAGGAGCTGCATTGTGTGTTTGTGGATTTAGAGAAAGCGTACGACAGGGTGCCGAGAGAGGAGTTGTGGTATTGTCTGAGGAAGTCAGGTGTGTCAGAGAAGTATGTGAGGGTGTTGCAGGACATGTATGAGGACAGTGTGACGGCAGTGAAGTGTGCAGTAGGTACGACAGACTGGTTCAGGGTGAAGGTTGGACTGCATCAAGGATCGGCCCTGAGCCCTTTCCTGTTTGCAGTGGTGATGGACAGGTTGATGGACGAGGTCAGACAGGAGTCTCCCTGGACTATGATGTTTGCGGATGATATTGTGATTTGTGGTGAGAGTGGAGAGCAGGTTGAGAAGAGCCTGGAGAGGTGGAGATATGCGCTGGAGTGAAGGGGAATGAAAGTCAGTAAGACAGAGTACATGTGTGTGAATGAGAGGGAGGGCAGTGGAGGGGTGCGGTTGCAGGGAGAAGAGGTGGAGAAGGTGGAGGAGTTCAGGTACCTGGGGTCAACAGTGCAGAGTAATGGAGAGTGTGTTAGGGAAGTGAAGAAAAGAGTGCAGGCAGGGTGGAGTGGGTGGAGAAGAGTGACAGGAGTGATTTGTGATAGTAGGGTATCTGCAAGAATGAAAGGGAAAGTTTATAGGACTGTGGTGAGACCTGCGATGTTGTATGGATTAGAGACAGTGGCATTAAGTAAAAGACAGGAGGTGGAGCTGGAGGTAGCAGAGCTGAAGATGTTGAGGTTTTCGTTGGGAGTGACGACGATGGACAAGATTAGAAATGAGTTTATTAGAGGGACAGCACATGTAGGATGTTTTGGTGACAAGGTGAGGGAGGTGAGATTGAGATGGTTTGGACATGTGCAGAGAAGGGACATGAATTATATTGGTAGAAAAATGCTGAAGATGGAGCCACCAGGTAGGAGGAAAAGAGGAAGGCCAAGGAGGAGGTTCATGGATGTGGTGAGGGAAGACATGCAGGTAGTTGGTGTGAAAGAGGCAGATGTAGAGGACAGGGGGGGTATGGAGACGGATGATCCGCTGTGGCGACCCCTAATGGGAGCAGCCGAAAGAAGAAGAAGAGGAGTGTCTTTAATCATAATGATTCCAGCCCACTGTAACTGGTCCATACTGAATATAGACAGATTGTACTAAAAAAACTGAGGTCAGTGATGAGAATCTTCAGTGCTGCTTAAAGACCAATTTAAAGTCATATATTATAAGGATGTAGATGTTGTACGTATCTTATGGCTATAATTACACCAGGAGTTTATGGTTCTTTGTTCTGAGAGTTTGATAAATTGTGCACAATGACGTGAATTAAAGTGTTTAATAAATGTATTTAGGTTAATATTTATACATGAATTGGAGCACAGAAATGTCTCCAAATGTGTGAAAGCTGAAGCAGAGACGAGCTTCTCAAAGCTGAACCTAATCAATGGGGAAGGCGTCGGGTCAATGGTGTGGGTCACCCAGGGGGCGCCATTCAAATGATGGACCCAATCTACTGATCACCAACATACAGTAGTGAAGAAACTCCAGACTCAAACTCACCACAACACACGTGACCTCATTTACTCCATTATTTTGATGTATGAACTTTTTTAATAATAAAATTGAAAACATCAGGCAGGAAATCCAGATGGTTAATATAAATCCAATCTATTTTATAAATAACCCTGTAGACAGCAGTGTCATTATAACAGACCATCAATTACAAAGTTTTACTCCTATTCATGAGAATGACTTCATTTCATTAATTTCCTCATCAAAATCATCAACCTGCATCTCGATCCCTCGCCTACAAGTTTCTTTAAACAGATCATTCCAGAGGGAATTGAACCTGTTTTAAAAATAATAAACTCCTCCATTAGCACTGGTTTTGTACCTAAATCCTTCAAACTGCAGTATCAACCTCCTAATTAAGAAACCTGACCTTCACCCTGTCAGCTGTCCAACTACAGTCCAATATCAAACCTCCTCTTTATCTCCAAGATTCTAGAAAAGCTTGTAGCACAGCAGTTTTGCTCACATCTACTGAGGAAGAACATTTTTGAAATGTATCAGTCAGGATTTCGGCCTCATCATAGCACAGAGACGGCGCTAGTTAAGGTGGTAAATGACTGTTATTGGCCTCTGATCAGGGTTTTGTCTCTTTACTTGTTTTGCTCGACCTCAGTGCAGCTTTTCACACCAAGGACATTTGTAAAGGACATTAGACAGTGGATGCTTGATAACTTTCTTCTGCTCAACTCAGATAAGACAAAAGAACTTTTACTAGGACCACATGCAGCTAGAAGTAAACTTTCAGATTCTGTAGCATCTCTGGATGGTGTTTCTGTCTCAGTGTGTACAGCAGTCAAAGACCTCGGTGTGATTATTGACTCGAGTCTTTCCTTTGAGTCTCACGTGAATAATATCACCAGGATCGCCTTCTTTCACCTTAGAAATATTGCTAAAATTAGGAATATGATGTCGTTACAGGATGCAGAAAAACTAGTAGATGCTTTTGTAACATCTAGATTAGACTACTGTAACGCTTTACTGTCTGGGTGTTGGAGTAAGTGCAGAAATAAGCTTCAGTTAGTTCAGAATGCAGCAGCAAGAGTCCTCACTAGATCTAGAAAATATGACCACATCACCCCTGTTTTAATCATCTACACTGCTCCCAATTACATCTCACACTGATTATAAAATACTACTACTGACGTATAAAGCACTTAACGCTCTCACGCCGCAGTATCTGAGTGAACTTCTGTACCAGGATGATCCTCCACACCTACTTAGATCAAAAGGTGCAGGCTATTTGTTGGTACCTCAAATAATGAAGACTCCAGCAGGGGGCAGATGTTTCTCTTATAAACCCCACAGTTATGGAACAACCTTCCAATCAGTGTTCGGGACTCAGACACAGTCTCAGTGTTCAAGTCGAGGCTGAACACATTTATTTAGTGGAGTGTTTAGTCAGTAGATGTTTGTGAGGTAAAGGAGCAGATCTGGAGGGATCATGGATATGGAGTGTTTGGTGAACTGGGATATTTGGATGCTGTCGTCTCCTCACTCTCACACGTTCACTCAGGTTTGTTGATGGTGGTGTGGTGGGTCGTCTCTTATCCCAGAGATCCTCATGTCTGTGTTTCCTTCTGCTTCTCCCTTTTAGTTCAGAGTCCAAACTGCACAGTGACATTAACTTTCATACAACAATCAGGAGACTTAATAAACCATATCCTTCTTCACCCCTCCTCTCTCTCTCTCTCTCTCTCTCTCTCTCTCTCTCTCTCGTTAAACATGCTTCTGAGGTTCCAGTGATCACTGTTCCTGCTGCTCTCCCCTCCATGGATCTTCCCACTTTGTCCTGTTCTGCCTCTGGATGATGTTCTCTTCGTTTGAAAGGCCAATCTTTGCACTCTGGGACAGTTTCTCATCAACACCTTGGGTGGTTCCATGAAATTCTGGAGTAAGAACAGGAGCTTTGAGGATGGATTTGGACTGTTTTTAATATCAACAGTCTGCTACACTGACTCAGGACTACAGTTTGCTCTGATCTCCATCACTGCACCTCAACATCGTTTATCTGTAATAAATGGACATTCGGTGCCACCCAGATGAGGATGAGGCTTTTAATGGAGTCACATTTTGTGTGTCTTTACTTTTACTCCACCACATGCTGCTTTTGCACCATCCTGTTGGTAGGGATTCTAAGATAAGATTTCTTTGCCAGCAGAGATTTTGTTTGATTCTGAAGTATTACATTAAACACTCGGACGGAAACGCACTGCCCTGCGGTTACTGGTGGAGCTATTTTGTGTTTTGTGTATTTGTCCTACACTGTATTGTGTTGCACTGTTTGCACCAGGTTGCACACGATGCACTTTATGTGGAAAAGACACTTACAGTCCTTTACTCTGTGTTCTGTTATGTAGCTTTATATTGTATGAAACACCAGGGTTCTGGAGGAACATTGTTTCATGTCACTGTGTACTGCGTCACATATATCTGGTTACAATGACAATAAAAGCTTCTTGACTCTTGACTTGATATGATCTGCTTTCCATGGTTTGAAGTGGAAGATCTCCTGCTATAGAGCTCCAACTTATTGAACAGCTTTGTGATGAATGTGAACGTGGTTGGATGAGGTGGAGCTGGAGGTAGCAGAGCTGAAGATGTTGAGATGTTCGTTGGGAGTGACGACGATGGACAGGATTAGAAATGAGTTTATTAGAGGGACAGTGCATGTAGGACGTTTTGGAGGTTTTGTTTTTACGCTGGATGCCCTTCCTAACGCAACCCTCCCCATTTATCCGGGCTTCGGACCGTCACTAAGGTTTGTGCAACCATAATGGCTGGGGTTGGTTCCCTGACCGGGGATCGAACCCGGGCCACAGTGGTGAGAGCGCTGCATCCTAACCACTAGACCACCAGGAAACCCTGAGTTAAATTTCACTCACCACACCCGGGGCCTGATCACCAGATCTGTTTAATCAAGAAATAGAATAAGTATTTAAATAAAACCTTAAATAGAAGCTGCCTAACAAACTGCAACACATTTAAAGATCTCAGAAAGCAACATGTCATGCCGTGATCTAAAGCAATTCCAAAACATGAGAAACAAAGTAATTGAAGCATCAGTCTGAAAATAGTTTCAATTCATTGCTAAGGCTTTGAGACTCCAGTGAAAGCCACTGACTACAAATAGAGGAAATTTGGAAATAGTGAATCTTTACAGGAGTGTTCATCTTAACCACATTACTTAAAGATGACACATCCAGGAGTTCCAAAATCTTCCTCAGTTAAGTTTCGTGTTTACGATTCATTAAAAAAAAACACAGAGACACAGAGACTCGTCTCACATTTACAGTCTTTATATTTTGATTAAAGACTTTTGAGCAAATATTCTGCAGACTGATGACACAAAAGTTAATCTTTTTGTAAGTTGTGTGTCCCGTTTCATCTGGTATAAAACTAACACAGCATTTCCCAAAAACAACATTATACCAACAGTCACTTACCATAATTGTAAAAACCATGAATTCTGCACTCTACCAGAAAATCTTGAGGAACATCCAGCCATCAGTTCATGAGCTCTAACTCAAGTGCACTTGGGTTAAGCAGCAGTACAGTGATCTGAAACTCTGAATTCCTCCACAGCGATGTGAAAGACTCTTTACCAGTTATCTCAAATTCTTGATTGCATTAGTTGTCGCCACACAACCAGTTATTAAGTTTATGGGGCAATAACTTTTTCACATAAGGCCACTGGATTGGACAGTTTTTCCAATTAAATCAATCCATTCCAATCAATTAAAAACTGCATTTCGTATTCACTCGGATTCTCTTGGTGTGATTATTTGGAGTGTGAAAGCACTGGATCAGAGCCAGCTGAACATCTGAACACATAACTGGTGCACATGGAGCTTGGAATAGCAGAGTCTGTTCAGTAACTGGGTAACGGGTGGGGTTAATAGCTGCCTTTCAAGGGTGGTTTTGGCTTCTCTGGATCCAGATGTGACGTGTACGAGATACCAGTTGGTGAGAACCCCAGTTTGAAGCAGTGATGAACACGTCGTGATAAATCTGCTCATACGGTTTATAGTTTTTTACGTAATCCGATACACTCCAGATCTGCTGCATTCTTCCGTCTCCTTTCAGCAGCATTCTTCACCAGGAGGGATTCAGGATTTCATTTTTACTTTCGAGACTTGGAGTGCAGGGGATCCTCCCAGTGTGCAGACTCGCTGCTGATACCCAGGAAAACTCTTCTTTTCTCCTGGAGAGACATGACGGAGAGAGGAAAAGGGAAAAACTCAGAGGAAACAGGGTTTAAGAGCTATTACAGGTACTTACACACAAACACACGCACACGCACACACACACACACACACCTGCTACTCTGCTAGCTGCTAACGTGGATATTTTCTCCAGTTGAGGATTGTTAATAATCTGGTCACACTGTTCAAACTCGGGTTCTCGCTGTTCATCTGCATGTTGCATGTAATCAAAGCCGAATCTGATTGATCACATGACGTGAAAGAAGACAGCTGACTGGAATGCAAGCGTACAGATGTTTGGCATGGGATGAAGCCAGTGGAGGATTATTACGACTTCTACAGGAACATTGTGGACTACGGTCTGAATCCAGCTGATCCTTTATGATGCTAACATGGTGATCTGGATTATAGAAGGACTTGAGCTCTCAGTTTGGGAGGATACTTTTTGCTCAATACTTTGTTAAAGCTCCTTTGAGGAAAATAATGAATTGAATCCATTTTGGAATAAAGCTGTACAATGTGAGAAGGTGAAGTGCTGTGAAAACTTTCTTCATGCACTGTTCAGCTGCGTCTAATCATGTTGAGCCCAGAAGACATCAACTCCCATTTTCACTCCAGGAAGTATTTAAAAGAAGTTCTACATGCATTCCAGATGTTGACTTGAAATTTAGATAAGGAAATAGATGAAAATTGTTCTACAAGCCCGTAAACGAGGTGGAATGATGTGTAAAATGTAAATAAACTCTGAGGAAATGTACCTTTAAAAATTAAAGTCATTCATGTTGAGACAGAGGCATAAAAACATCTGGAAAAAGTCAATGTTATTGAAATGAAACTGTTGGAGAAACATTTAATTACTGATGAGGTTAAAAAGACGGCTGAGTATAAATCATCTCAGAGTCTCTCAGAAGTAAAGATCAGCAGAACTTCATCAATCTGTGAAAGACTGTCAACAACTTGTGGAACAATTTCAGAATACTGCTCCTTATCATCAAAAGGAAACTTCTCCTGCACTGCACAGAACCTCGTGGCCTGCTATGGGAATAATAAAATAAAACACCACTCCCTGCTCACTGACAGTCTCACGTCGTAGATGCAGATCTCAGAACAACAACCAGATCCAACAGTAGCTGTGACAAGGATGAAGACTCTGATGTCTCACTAGCAGTAGATCCACAATGAGATCTTTTTCATCATCCTGTTAGCAGGGAAAGTAACACAAGATTCATTTACCAGCATACAATTAGTTTGAAACTGAAGTATTACATAATGTTCAGAATGAAAATATAAGTTCAGTATTATTTTTGATTACTGTGAAACCTGATAGTAATTCAGTCTGCAGTATTTAATCAGCAGCGTGTTTAATACTTGCGCTGAGAGTTGACGTGTAAATATGACGTGGTATTAAAAGGTTTGGAGACTCGCTCTGGTTACAAGAAGTACTTTATTTATGTTTCCACACGATCACGATCGAAATAGTTCCCTTGCACAGTAACAGCGCCTCCCAGTGTTCTTCTGCAACGTGTCCTGGACGTCTTCTTTTCGAAGCATCTCAAACATCTTCTGTTATTCACTCCTGATCTTAGCATGGAGTCGAAACAGTGAGCTGGATCTTCATCTTCTGGAAGAGGGAGACGAATCTGGCGAGTAGGGTGCGTGTGGAAGTGAGATCATGTTGTTTTCGGGCTAGAACCTCACGTGAGGAGCAGCTCAGTGCATGCAGCTTTGTGCTGCCACCTGTGTCACCATGTTACATAACAAGTCTCCAAACCTTTGGTACCACCTCAGATAGTTTTGTCAGAATGCAGTGCAGTACTCTGCTGCACCTCACAAACAGTGTTTATAATTAAAAACTTCTAATATATTAACACTAACTTTGGTCTTAAGGTCTGATGTGGTTGGAATGGAAAGTTGAGAAGCTCTGCTCAAGTCCATGCCTGTGGTCTGCAGGTTCAGATGACCCTGATGACCCTGCAGTATTTTTCTGTATGTTTGAGTTGATGCCTATATTTGACTTTTTATTTGACTTTTTAACCTGCATGTCGCTACATTAAAGCAGTGTTTCATGTGTACTGTACTTGTGTTATCGTGAGGACTGTAATTGCTTTTTGCTCTGATGCAGAATGCTGTGCATTTTACATCTTCTTACCTGGGCAGTGCTGATGGCGTCATGTTCTCAGATGTTCTGCATCATTCCTCGCTGTGTCCACTTTCTACTGATCCTAACGTGCAGCACTGGTAAGTAACTCCATGAGGGAGGCAGCTCTGTAGCTGTGAGGAGGTTTGCATGCTGGTTGAATGATGAAGAGAATTTTGGGGGCATTTCCAGCCCATGACAGGAACTGGGCCCACTCCTTAGTGTTAGCTAAAAAAGTGCAGAGTAAGCAGCCCATCTCCTGGTTAGCCTGTTCCACTTGCACATTAGCTTGTGAAGGGTAACCAGAAGTCATGTGATCTGAGGGGACATGGACTCCTCTGGTACTCAGAAATCTCTGACAACGTGACAAAGAGCAATTCTGCTGTAGCTAAGGCTAAAGGTAGGTTGTGTTTTATATACATACTAGCTGAAAGTACCCGTGCTTCGCTACGGAAGGCAGAACGCTAAGCAATATGGCAATAAGCAGTAAGCACTGAGCAGGACTGGATGATCAGAGATCAGAACGTAACGTCAACAAATAACGTACTACCCCTTTGTAGTACCGATACAGGGCAAACTACTTTGAAAATAATTTGTATCGTGCATCTAACATCTAATAAGAAACAATGTAGTAAGTTTCATGAGGATCCGTAATGTTATTTCGAAGAGTTTACACTGCGTGAGAAATTGCGTTTTTCGCGAGTTAGCCGCGATCCAGGGCGAATTTTTCAAAACCCTTTCTTAGTGAGCACCTAAGACCCAAGAGGAAGCTATGTTCCAAATTTCATTGCAATCCGTTCAGTGGTTTTTGAGATTTCGTGATGAGTGAGTGAGTCAGTCAGTGGTATTTCAGCTTTATATATATATATAGATATAAGAATTTGGAGAATTGCTCATGGACTATATAGATAACTGTGCATGAGTTTGCCATTTGGGAATGTTTGGGGTACCTTAGCATGGGTGCACACACAGCATAATTATACAGCCTGCCACAGAGGGACACCAGTATTTCTCCAGTAGCATGTGGTACGTCGGCATGTCTCTCAGGCACTGGAAGTGGCAGATCAGTGGATAAGATATTAGACCTCTGATCAGAAGGTCACAGGTTTACATCACAGCACCACCAAACTTGCAATTAAAATGAAAAATTAAGACTACAAGAGAAATTGACCAGACGGGCCTCTTTTAAAGCAACAGAGCTCTCTCAGTCTTTTCTCTTTCTTCTCCAGCAAGACTCTCCATCTACATGGGCTCTGGGCTCTTGCTTGCACTCAGCATGTACTTTCTGGTCCTTGATTATTACTCAGATGATGATCTCAGTGAGGAATTCTGGGGTCAAACCTCAGCAAAAGTCTCGTTTCAACTGCTGTGTTTCAGGCTACGAGAAGCCCAAAGAGCTCTTAAGCATCATCTGCTCCTCTGCAGTAACCTTGAGAGGGTGACAAGCTGCTCTACAGCTTCCTTGCCCTCTAAGTGATTTCATATTGAATGACAGAGTAGAGATATTAGTTATTGGGTTTATTAAGGTTGTGTTTGTATCAGTACGTATCAGTATCATAAGAGGAAGACTGTAGGAGTTCAGGAGGTTTCTGCGATGGGTGTATTAAAGTGTAATAAGTAGTTTCAACCTTTACCCCTATAGTAAGTCACATCAATCTCTCTTTCAGTTCCAGCACTGCCTCCATTAACTGTAAAAGCGAAGCTCCATCAATCTGTTGACCTCATCTGTAAGCAAGAGTGTCCTGGAACATTGAAATGGGTCACAGATAATCAGCCAGATGATGTACTGGCTCAGTGTGATCAGACGTCCTGTAGGTCGAAGGAGGGATATATAGTCTCCCATGAGGAGTACAAGACTGGATCTCTGTCCCTCACCGTCATGGAAGCTGATAACAGTAAGAGGATGGTCTATGCCTGTGAATGCAATGCTGAAGACCTTTGTCATGTGTGGCTCTGCCTTGAGCGTAAGAGTCTTTTGCAATTTTGTATGAGTTGATATCAAAAATGTTCAAGACTCAGTTTTTCAAGAAAGTACTTTATTTATCTATGTTTCCACATGATCACCTTCAAAATCTTCAAACTAGTCTCCTTGCACAGTAATGCAGCTCCCCCAGTGTTTATCTGGAACAAGTCCTAAAAGTCTTTATTTTGAAGCGTGTCAAGCAGCTTCAAAATGCTCGCTGACAGGGTGCACATGTGGTCAGAATAGCAGAGGTGGTTAAGCACATGGTCAGTATATCACCAGTTGCACGGCTCCCAATGTACACAGGACCATGTCTTTTGGCACACTGACTTATGAAGGTCTGTGCTCCCTGTTACTGTGCGTGCAGCCTCCTGCTGCCATCTGGGGGCATTTTTCAAAACTAGTCTCGAACTAACACCAGCACTCGGTAAACAGAGCGCTAACACCAGCACGCTGTAAACAGAGCGCTAACACCAGCACGCTGTAAACAGAGCGCTAACACCAGCACTCGGTAAACAGAGCGCTAACACCAGCACGCTGTAAACAGAGCGCTAACACCAGCACGCTGTAAACAGAGCGCTAACACCAGCACTCGGTAAACAGAGCGCTAACACCAGCACGCTGTAAACAGAGCGCTAACACCAGCACTCGGTAAACAGAGCGCTAACACCAGCACGCTGTAAACAGCGCGCTAACACCAGCACGCTGTAAACAGAGCGCTAACACCAGCACGCTGTAAACAGAGCGCTAACACCAGCACTCGGTAAACAGAGCGCTAACACCAGCACGCTGTAAACAGAGCGCTAACACCAGCACTCGGTAAACAGAGCGCTAACACCAGCACGCTGTAAACAGAGCGCTAACACCAGCACTCGGTAAACAGAGCGCTAACACCAGCACTCGGTAAACAGAGCGCTAACACCAGCACGCTGTAAACAGAGCGCTAACACCAGCACTCGGTAAACAGAGCGCTAACACCAGCGCGCTGTAAACAGAGCGCTAACACCAGCGCGCTGTAAACAGAGCGCTAACACCAGCGCGCTGTAAACAGAGCGCTAACACCAGCGCTCAGTAAACAGAGCGCTAACACCAGCGCTCAGTAAACAGAGCGCTAACACCAGCGCGCTGTAAACAGAGCGCTAACACCAGCACGCTGTAAACAGAGCGCTAACACCAGCACGCAGTAAACAGAGCGCTAACACCAGCACGCTGTAAACAGAGCGCTAACACCAGCACGCAGTAAACAGAGCGCTAACACCAGCACGCTGTAAACAGAGCGCTAACACCAGCACGCTGTAAACAGAGCGCTAACACCAGCACGCTGTAAACAGAGCGCTAACACCAGCACGCAGTAAACAGAGCGCTAACACCAGCACGCTGTAAACAGAGCGCTAACACCAGCGCGCTGTAAACAGAGCGCTAACACCAGCGCGCAGTAAACAGAGCGCTAACACCAGCGCGCTGTAAACAGAGCGCTAACACCAGCGCGCAGTAAACAGAGCGCTAACACCAGCGCGCAGTAAACAGAGCGCTAACACCAGCTCGCAGTAAACAGAGCGCTAACACCAGCGCGCTGTAAACAGAGCGCTAACACCAGCGCGCTGTAAACAGAGCGCTAACACCAGCGCGCTGTAAACAGAGCGCTAACACCAGCGCGCAGTAAACAGAGCGCTAACACCAGCGCGCAGTAAACAGAGCGCTAACACCAGCGCGCAGTAAACAGAGCGCTAACACCAGCGCGCAGTAAACAGAGCGCTAACACCAGCGCGCAGTAAACAGAGCGCTAACACCAGCGCGCTGTAAACAGAGCGCTAACACCAGCGCGCAGTAAACAGAGCGCTAACACCAGCGCGCAGTAAACAGAGCGCTAACACCAGCTCGCAGTAAACAGAGCGCTAACACCAGCACGCTGTAAACAGAGCGCTAACACCAGCACGCTGTAAACAGAGCGCTAACACCAGCACGCTGTAAACAGAGCGCTAACACCAGCACGCAGTAAACAGAGCGCTAACACCAGCACGCTGTAAACAGAGCGCTAACACCAGCACGCAGTAAACAGAGCGCTAACACCAGCACGCTGTAAACAGAGCGCTAACACCAGCACGCTGTAAACAGAGCGCTAACACCAGCACGCTGTAAACAGAGCGCTAACACCAGCACGCAGTAAACAGAGCGCTAACACCAGCACGCTGTAAACAGAGCGCTAACACCAGCGCGCTGTAAACAGAGCGCTAACACCAGCGCGCAGTAAACAGAGCGCTAACACCAGCGCGCAGTAAACAGAGCGCTAACACCAGCGCGCTGTAAACAGAGCGCTAACACCAGCGCGCTGTAAACAGAGCGCTAACACCAGCGCGCTGTAAACAGAGCGCTAACACCAGCGCGCAGTAAACAGAGCGCTAACACCAGCGCGCTGTAAACAGAGCGCTAACACCAGCGCGCAGTAAACAGAGCGCTAACACCAGCGCGCTGTAAACAGAGCGCTAACACCAGCACGCTGTAAACAGAGCGCTAACACCAGAGCGCTAACACCAGCACGCTGTAAACAGAGCGCTAACACCAGCACGCTGTAAACAGAGCGCTAACACCAGCACGCTGTAAACAGAGCGCTAACACCAGCACGCTGTAAACAGAGCGCTAACACCAGCGCGCTAACACCAGCACGCTGTAAACAGAGCGCTAACACCAGCGCGCTGTAAACAGAGCGCTAACACCAGCGCGCAGTAAACAGAGCGCTAACACCAGCGCGCTGTAAACAGAGCGCTAACACCAGCGCGCTGTAAACAGAGCGCTAACACCAGCGCGCTGTAAACAGAGCGCTAACACCAGCGCGCAGTAAACAGAGCGCTAACACCAGCGCGCTGTAAACAGAGCGCTAACACCAGCGCGCAGTAAACAGAGCGCTAACACCAGCGCGCTGTAAACAGAGCGCTAACACCAGCACGCTGTAAACAGAGCGCTAACACCAGCACGCAGTAAACAGAGCGCTAACACCAGCACGCTGTAAACAGAGCGCTAACACCAGCACGCTGTAAACAGAGCGCTAACACCAGCGCGCTAACACCAGCACGCTGTAAACAGAGCGCTAACACCAGCACGCTGTAAACAGAGCGCTAACACCAGCACGCTGTAAACAGAGCGCTAACACCAGCACGCTGTAAACAGAGCGCTAACACCAGCACGCTGTAAACAGAGCGCTAACACCAGCACGCTGTAAACAGAGCGCTAACACCAGCACGCTGTAAACAGAGCGCTAACACCAGCACGCTGTAAACAGAGCGCTAACACCAGCACGCTGTAAACAGAGCGCTAACACCAGCACGCTGTAAACAGAGCGCTAACACCAGCACGCTGTAAACAGAGCGCTAACACCAGCACGCTGTAAACAGAGCGCTAACACCAGCGCGCTAACACCAGCACGCTGTAAACAGAGCGCTAACACCAGCACGCTGTAAACAGAGCGCTAACACCAGCACGCTGTAAACAGAGCGCTAACACCAGCACGCTGTAAACAGAGCGCTAACACCAGAGCGCTAACACCAGCACGCTGTAAACAGAGCGCTAACACCAGCACGCAGTAAACAGAGCGCTAACACCAGCACGCTGTAAACAGAGCGCTAACACCAGAGCGCTAACACCAGCACGCTGTAAACAGAGCGCTAACACCAGCACGCTGTAAACAGAGCGCTAACACCAGCACGCTGTAAACAGAGCGCTAACACCAGAGCGCTAACACCAGCACGCTGTAAACAGAGCGCTAACACCAGCACGCTGTAAACAGAGCGCTAACACCAGCACGCTGTAAACAGAGCGCTAACACCAGCACGCAGTAAACAGAGCGCTAACACCAGCACGCTGTAAACAGAGCGCTAACACCAGCACGCTGTAAACAGAGCGCTAACACCAGCACGCAGTAAACAGAGCGCTAACACCAGCACGCAGTAAACAGAGCGCTAACACCAGCACGCTGTAAACAGAGCGCTAACACCAGCGCGCAGTAAACAGAGCGCTAACACCAGCACGCTGTAAACAGAGCGCTAACACCAGCACGCTGTAAACAGAGCGCTAACACCAGCGCGCAGTAAACAGAGCGCTAACACCAGCACGCAGTAAACAGAGCGCTAACACCAGCACGCTGTAAACAGAGCGCTAACACCAGCACGCAGTAAACAGAGCGCTAACACCAGCACGCTGTAAACAGAGCGCTAACACCAGCACGCTGTAAACAGAGCGCTAACACCAGCACGCAGTAAACAGAGCGCTAACACCAGCACGCTGTAAACAGAGCGCTAACACCAGCACGCTGTAAACAGAGCGCTAACACCAGCACGCTGTAAACAGAGCGCTAACACCAGCACGCTGTAAACAGAGCGCTAACACCAGCACGCTGTAAACAGAGCGCTAACACCAGCACTCAGTTCCTTGTTTTCCCACCACGTTGTCTGATGTTATAGATGGTTTACTGCACTAAACTGAATTCAGAGGCTTTTTGTTAGCAGAACATTCATGATCCAGGTTTTATTGATGATTTGTTCTCTACCTTTAGCTGAGCGGTCATCAGTTGAGCTGAAGCCTGGTGAAGATCTGGTCCTGGATTTGCCCATCCCAGAGCCAGTGGAGGTGCTTTATAACAGCAGTGATTTGTTTGGTCCACAGTATGAGCAGATCTGCAGTGTGGTTGGAGGATCATTACAGTGTAAAGATGAATACAGAGGGAGAGTATCACTCCATTATCCAACCCTCCTGCTGAAATCTTTAAACGTGTCTGACAGCGGCGTCTACATCGTTCGGGACATGAAGAACAGTGAAGATATTCATGTTTATGGCGTCTCAGTGAAAGGTTGGTTTGTGCTTCGGGGTGGAAATAGAAATTTCTTTGATGACTGAGTTATTTATAAATGTTACACCTTTCTGATCCTGATAGACATGAAGAAGACGAACACAAGTTTGAAGGTTCTTTGTGGACTTGTAGGAACAGTGATACCGGTTAGTGTCACAGGGGCAATAATTGTGTATCTAAAGACAAGCACAATGCAGGCGAAAGACACGTGGCTACAGACATGATGTAAACACGATGGTGCAACACCAGAGTTCAGCATTAAACAACCGTCATTTATTTTCCAGTAGATAAAAGAGCGTGAAGAGAGGTGAAGATCTAACAGCCGACTGGAAAGAGGAAATGTTTTATTCCTCAGCATGTTTCCACACAGTACATCTTCCTCAGTCTGAGGAGGAACCTACAGTGAAACAAAACAAAGACTTTTCAGAACAAAACTGGATCAAGGCCTTGCTGTAAGAACATCTGCACTGTTCTGATTATATTCTCGATCCAGTGACTTTTATTATTTGTGTTCTTTCAACGCCAAGAGCATTTGAGGTTTTCAGAATGCTAAGCAGTAACTGGAAAACACTGTGACTGAGCCACAACTTCTTGATTTTTAAGAAAAAACACTCAGTCAGTGTTGAAGTTTATCTTGGAGATGCCTCATATCTGTCCATGGTAGAGAAGTTCCTCCACATAAAAAAAAAATCAACAAACTAACCTGTACGAGGATGCTGAGCTGCTGGATCAGGAAAAAAACCTTCCATGAAGTGCTTCCAGAAGCTCTCCACAATGAAAGACATAAAGGTTCCTCTTTGGTGGAATGTACAGGACCAAAGCATCAATTAGGAGACACGTCCACAGTCTGTAGAAGTTTCAGTACTGTAGTTAACTACACATTACAGAAAGGAGAGACTGGGAAGCATCTGAAAACACATCGAAAGCATTTAGAAGCAAGAAGACCATCTAGAGATCAAAGAACACGGTTTACTATACACATGGAGATTTATTTTACTGGGGTGTTTAGAATACAGGTACAGAATGAGGTGTGTGTGTGTGTGTGTGTGTGTGTGTGTGTGTGTGTGTGTGTGTGTGTGTTCCATCTCAGTGAACTGAAAATCAACTGGGTACAAATATATATTTCACCCTAAATCAATGTGAATAGTGGATTGTGATTGGCTGGAGGTTCAGGTGTGAATAGTGGAATGTGATTGGCTGGAGGTTCAGGTGTGAATAGTGGATTGTGATTGGGTGGAAGTTCAGGTGGGAATAGTGGATTGTGATTGGGTGGAAGTTCAGGTGCGAATAGTGGATTGTAATTGGCTGGAAGTTCAGGTGTGAATAGTGGATTGTGATTGGCTGGAAGTTCAGGTGCGAATAGTGGAATGTGATTGGCTGGAGGTTCAGGTGTGAATAGTGGATTGTGATTGGCTGGAAGTTCAGGTGTGAATAGTGGATTGTGATTGGCTGGAAGTTCAGGTGTGAATAGTGGAATGTGATTGGCTGGAAGTTCAGGTGTGAATAGTGGATTGTGATTGGCTGGAAGTTCAGGTGTGAATAGTGGAATGTGATTGGCTGGAAGTTCAGGTGGGAATAGTGGATTGTGATTGACTGGAAGTTCAGGTGTGAATAGTGGATTGTGATTGGCTGGAAGTTCAGGTGTGAATAGTGGATTGTTATTGGGTGGAAGTTCAGGTGTGAATAGTGGATTGTGATTGGGTGGAAGTTCAGGTGTGAATAGTGGATTGTGATTGGCTGGAAGTTCAGGTGTGAATAGTGGAATGTGATTGGCTGGAAGTTCAGGTGTGAATAGTGGATTGTGATTGGCTGGAGGTTCAGGTGTGAATAGTGGATTGTGATTGGCTGGAAGTTCAGGTGCGAATAGTGGATTGTGATTGGCTGGAAGTTCAGGTGTGAATAGTGGAATGTGATTGGCTGGAGGTTCAGGTGTGAATAGTGGAATGTGATTGGCTGGAGGTTCAGGTGTAAATAGTGGATTGTGATTGGCTGGAAGTTCAGGTGTGAATAGTGGATTGTGATTGGCTGGAAGTTCAGGTGTGAATAGTGGAATGTGATTGGCTGGAAGTTCAGGTGTGAATAGTGGATTGTGATTGGCTGGAAGTTCAGGTGTGAATAGTGGAATGTGATTGGCTGGAAGTTCAGGTGTGAATAGTGGAATGTGATTGGCTGGAAGTTCAGGTGTGAATAGTGGATTGTGATTGGCTGGAGGTTAAGGTGTGAATAGTGGATTGTGATTGGCTGGAAATTCAGGTGTGAATAGTGGATTGTGATTGGCTGGAGGTTAAGGTGTGAATAGTGGATTGTGATTGGCTGGAAGTTCAGGTGTGAATAGTGGATTGTGATTGGCTGGAGGTTAAGGTGTGAATAGTGGATTGTGATTGGCTGGAAGTTCAGGTGTGAATAGTGGATTGTGATTGACTGGAAGTTCAGGTGTGAATAGTGGATTGTGATTGGCTGGAGGTTCAGGTGTGAATAGTGGATTGTGATTGGCTGGAAGTTCAGGTGTGAATAGTGGATTGTGATTGGCTGGAAGTTCAGGTGTGAATAGTGGAATGTGATTGGCTGGAAGTTCAGGTGTGAATAGTGGATTGTGATTGGCTGGAAGTTCAGGTGTGAATAGTGGATTGTGATTGGCTGGAGGTTCAGGTGTGAATAGTGGATTGTGATTGGGTGGAAGTTCAGGTGTGAATAGTGGATTGTGATTGGCTGGAAGTTCAGGTGTGAATAGTGGATTGTGATTGACTGGAAGTTCAGGTGTGAATAGTGGATTGTGATTGGCTGGAGGTTCAGGTGTGAATAGTGGATTGTGATTGGGTGGAAGTTCAGGTGTGAATAGTGGATTGTGATTGGCTGGAAGTTCAGGTGTGAATAGTGGAATGTGATTGGCTGGAAGTTCAGGTGTGAATAGTGGATTGTGATTGGCTGGAAGTTCAGGTGTGAATAGTGGATTGTGATTGGCTGGAGGTTAAGGTGTGAATAGTGGATTGTGATTGGCTGGAAATTCAGGTGTGAATAGTGGATTGTGATTGGCTGGAAATTCAGGTGTGAATAGTGGATTGTGATTGGCTGGAAGTTCAGGTGTGAATAGTGGATTGTGATTGGCTGGAAGTTCAGGTGTGAATAGTGGATTGTGATTGGCTGGAAGTTCAGGTGTGAATAGTGGATTGTGATTGGCTGGAAATTCAGGTGTGAATAGTGGATTGTGATTGGCTGGAAATTCAGGTGTGAATAGTGGATTGTGATTGGCTGGAAGTTCAGGTGTGAATAGTGGATTGTGATTGGCTGGAAGTTCAGGTGTGAATAGTGGATTGTGATTGGCTGGAAGTTCAGGTGTGAATAGTGGATTGTGATTGGCTGGAAATTCAGGTGTGAATAGTGGATTGTGATTGGCTGGAAGTTCAGGTGTGAATAGTGGATTGTGATTGGCTGGAAGTTCAGGTGTGAATAGTGGATTGTGATTGGCTGGAAGTTCAGGTGTGAATAGTGGATTGTGATTGGCTGGAAATTCAGGTGTGAATAGTGGATTGTGATTGGCTGGAAATTCAGGTGTGAATAGTGGATTGTGATTGGCTGGAAGTTCAGGTGTGAATAGTGGATTGTGATTGGCTGGAAGTTCAGGTGTGAATAGTGGATTGTGATTGGCTGGAAGTTCAGGTGTGAATAGTGGATTGTGATTGGCTGGAAATTCAGGTGTGAATAGTGGATTGTGATTGGCTGGAAATTCAGGTGTGAATAGTGGATTGTGATTGGCTGGAAATTCAGGTGTGAATAGTGGATTGTGATTGGCTGGAAATTCAGGTGTGAATAGTGGATTGTGATTGGCTGGAGGTTAAGGTGTGAATAGTGGATTGTGATTGGCTGGAAATTCAGGTGTGAATAGTGGATTGTGATTGGCTGGAAATTCAGGTGTGAATAGTGGATTGTGATTGGCTGGAAGTTCAGGTGTGAATAGTGGATTGTGATTGGCTGGAAGTTCAGGTGTGAATAGTGGATTGTGATTGGCTGGAAGTTCAGGTGTGAATAGTGGATTGTGATTGGCTGGAAATTCAGGTGTGAATAGTGGATTGTGATTGGCTGGAAATTCAGGTGTGAATAGTGGATTGTGATTGGCTGGAAGTTCAGGTGTGAATAGTGGATTGTGATTGGCTGGAAGTTCAGGTGTGAATAGTGGATTGTGATTGGCTGGAAGTTCAGGTGTGAATAGTGGATTGTGATTGGCTGGAAATTCAGGTGTGAATAGTGGATTGTGATTGGCTGGAAGTTCAGGTGTGAATAGTGGATTGTGATTGGCTGGAAGTTCAGGTGTGAATAGTGGATTGTGATTGGCTGGAAGTTCAGGTGTGAATAGTGGATTGTGATTGGCTGGAAATTCAGGTGTGAATAGTGGATTGTGATTGGCTGGAAATTCAGGTGTGAATAGTGGATTGTGATTGGCTGGAAGTTCAGGTGTGAATAGTGGATTGTGATTGGCTGGAAGTTCAGGTGTGAATAGTGGATTGTGATTGGCTGGAAGTTCAGGTGTGAATAGTGGATTGTGATTGGCTGGAAATTCAGGTGTGAATAGTGGATTGTGATTGGCTGGAAATTCAGGTGTGAATAGTGGATTGTGATTGGCTGGAAATTCAGGTGTGAATAGTGGATTGTGATTGGCTGGAAATTCAGGTGTGAATAGTGGATTGTGATTGGGTGGAAGTTCAGGCTGCTTATAAACACCTGTAACCATAGTAATGTCCAGTTCCAGGACTGGATGTTGCACATTTTCTAACTGATCTCCATGGAGGAGTTTTGTGGTGGTGGAACTTCTTTGGTGAATACGGAGGTTTTAATAAACAAGGTACAAGATGAATTTGATAAATTGGGAAAAAACAGGTTGAAATGTGGAACAGAAGAAAAAACAGGATCTGGAGTTCCTCCAACAGCTTCATTATTAGTCTTTGAGATGCAGCACATTAACTGGACTACTTTGTGTGTGTGATTCGGAGCAGCAGAACTGTAGATGTAACGAGTCGTATATAAAATGCGTAATGAAAATAAAGTGTTATTTTGATCCGTTCAGTCAGTTTTACACAGCAAACATCTTTTACTCCTCAATGCTGGAAGTGATGATGGAATGAGGTGATCATCCACAGCTAGTGGTGAGAACTTCCACCATTATACAGCTCTCTCTCAGGCTGGTATTCTCTATTGACTTGAAATATATTTTTAGAGTATAAGCAGTTTTAGTGACTAACATGGT
>NC_139578.1:35675658-35695658 GCF_946808225.1 Silurus aristotelis
CACTTAGAACTGATACTTCATAACTCATTCATGTGATTAATCACAATTAAATCTTTTAATCGATTGGCAGCTCTAATATATATTTATATATACATTTGAGTGAGTTTTACCACTTCTGTGTGTGTGTGTGTGTGTGTGTGTGTGTGTGTACCTGAGTAGGTAGCTCTCTGCTAACATGGTGAAAAGGATGGAAAATCTCCTGAGCACAGTGAACATCGGCAAACTGCAAAAGCATCACACACACACACACACACACACACACACACACACACACACACACACACACACACACACACACACACACACACACACACACAGGCTTTAAACACCAAACTACCATAATTTCTGAACTATAAAGCGCACCCATATATAAGCCGCACCCACTGAATTTGACAAAGATTTTTATTTTGAACATAAGCCGCACCTGTCTATAACCCTAACCCTGTCTACCCTGTCTACACTGAAACTAATGAACTTTACACAGACAGTGTATGTTACACGATGTAACGGGTGAAATATGTTGTGGCTCCTTTGAGAGGAGAGCAGTATTTTGGGAACAGCCTGCTGCCGCATTTTTTCGCTATTACGGCACGTGTGCAAGACTGAGGAATATGTCCTTGTTATTTTCTGATGCTCATTTCTAAGTTTAAAAATCACCCGATGGAAGTTTTTTCTCCCGATGACGTGCAGCTCAGAACACAGGTGAAGTGCATTTTTTCGTTTCCGTTCGGAAATTTCAGTGGTCTAATGTTATGGGGTTCAGTTTTTTGGCTTGAAGTTTGTGAAACCGGGAAAACCCCAGGAAAAATTCATAAATTAGCAGCTTCGTTGTTTAAGCCGCGGGGTTCAAAACGTGGGGAAAAAGTAGCGGAAAAATATAGTCCAAAAATACAGTACTTGTTGTCCCTTTTTGTACACACACACACACACACACACACACACACACACACACACACACACACACTGTATGGACGTACTTGACTTGTTTAGTTCCCAGGAGGCCGGTGAGCTGATTACCCACATACAGAAGGGGAAGGGGGAATGTCTGCACACACACACACACACACACACACACACACACACACACACACTTCAGTTTAAGTGTAGATTAAAAACATATCTTTTTAGCAAAGCCTACACATAACACACATCACACACATCACATCACAACCTTGTGCTCCAGAATATATAAACTTGACACACACACACACACACACACAGTCTGTGTAAGATATGATGTAGTGTATGGAGGTGTATGGGGGTGTATGTGTGTATGGGGGTGTATGTGTGTATGGAGGTGTATGGGGGTGTATAGAGGTGTATGGGGGTGTATGTGTGTATGGAGGTGTATGTTTATATGGAGGTGTATGTGTGTATGGAGGTGTATGGGGGTGTATGTGTGTATGGAGGTGTATGGGGGTGTATGTGTGTATGGAGGTGTATAGAGTGTATGTGTGTATGGAGGTGTATGGAGGTGTATGTGTGTATGGAGGTGTATGGAGGTGTATGTGTGTATGGAGGTGTATGTGTATATGGAGGTGTATGGGGGTGTATGTGTGAATGGAGGTGTATGGGGGTGTATGTGTGTATGGAGGTGTATAGGGGTGTATGTGTGTATGGAGGTGTATAGAGTGTATGTGTGTATGGAGGTGTATGTGTGTATGGAGGTGTATGGAGGTGTATGTGTGTATGGAGGTGTATGTGTATATGGAGGTGTATGGGGGTGTATGTGTGAATGGAGGTGTATAGAGTGTATGTGTGTATGGAGGTGTATGTGTGTATGGAGGTGTATGTGTGTATGGAGGTCTATGTGTGTATGGGGGTGTATGTGTGTATGGAGGTGTATGTGTGTATGGAGGTGTATGGGGGTGTATGTGTGTATGGAGGTGTATGGGGGTGTATGTGTGTATGGAGGTGTATGGGGGTGTATGTGTGTATGGAGGTGTATAGAGTGTATGTGTGTATGGAGGTGTATGTGTGTATGGAGGTGTATGGAGGTGTATGTGTGTATGGAGGTGTATGTGTATATGGAGGTGTATGGGGGTGTATGTGTGAATGGAGGTGTATGGGGGTGTATGTGTGTATGGAGGTGTATGGGGGTGTATGTGTGTATGGAGGTGTATAGAGTGTATGTGTGTATGGAGGTGTATGTGTGTATGGAGGTGTATGTGTGTATGGAGGTGTATGGAGGTCTATGTGTGTATGGAGGTGTATGTGTGTATGGGGGTGTATGTGTGAATGGAGGTGTATAGAGTGTATGTGTGTATGGAGGTGTATGTGTGTATGGAGGTCTATGTGTGTATGGGGGTGTATGTGTGTATGGAGGTGTATGTGTGTATGGAGGTGTATGTGTATATGGAGGTGTATGGGGTGTATGTGTGTATGGAGGTGTATGTGTGTATGGAGGTGTATGTGTGTATGGAGGTGTATAGAGTGTATGTGTGTATGGAGGTGTATGTGTGTATGGAGGTGTATGGAGGTGTATGTGTGTATGGAGGTGTATGTGTATATGGAGGTGTATGGGGTGTATGTGTGTATGGAGGTGTATGTGTGTATGGAGGTGTATGGAGGTGTATGTGTGTATAGAGGTGTATGTGTGTATGGAGGTGTATGGGGGTGTATGTGTGTATGGAGGTGTATGTGTGTATGGAGGTGTATGGAGGTGTATGTGTGTATGGAGGTGTATGTGTGTATGGAGGTGTATGGGGGTGTATGTGTGTATGGAGGTGTATGGGGTGTATGTGTGTATGGAGGTGTATGGGGTGTATGTGTGTATGGAGGTGTATGTGTGTATGGAGGTGTATGGAGGTGTATGTGTGTATGGAGGTGTATGTGTGTATGGAGGTGTATGGGGGTGTATGTGTGTATGGAGGTGTATGTGTGTATGGAGGTGTATGGGGTGTATGTGTGTATGGAGGTGTATGTGTGTATGGAGGTGTATGGAGGTGTATGTGTGTATGGAGGTGTATGTGTGTATGGAGGTGTATGGGGGTGTATGTGTGTATGGAGGTGTATGTGTGTATGGAGGTGTATGTGTGTATGGAGGTGTATGTGTGTATGGAGGTGTATGTGTGTATGGAGGTGTATGTGTGTATGGAGGTGTATGTGTGTATGGAGGTGTATGGGGGTATGGAGGTGTATAGAGTGTATGTGTGTATGGAGGTGTATGTGTGTATGGAGGTGTATGTGTATATGGAGGTGTATGGAGGTGTATGTGTGTATGGGGGTGTATGTGTGTATGGAGGTGTATGGGGGTGTATGTGTGTATGGAGGTGTATGGGGTGTATGTGTGTATGGAGGTGTATGTGTATATGGAGGTGTATGGGGGTGTATGTGTGTATGGAGGTGTATGTGTGTATGGAGGTGTATGTGTGTATGGAGGTGTATGGGGGTGTATGTGTGTATGGAGGTGTATAGAGTGTATGGAGGTGTATGTGTATATGGAGGTGTATGGGGGTGTATGTGTGTATGGAGGTGTATGTGTGTATGGAGGTGTATGTGTATATGGAGGTGTATGGGGGTGTATGTGTGTATGGAGGTGTATAGAGTGTATGTGTGTATGGAGGTGTATGGGGGTGTATGTGTGTATGGAGGTGTATGTGTGTATGGAGGTGTATGTGTGTATGGAGGTGTATGTGTATATGGAGGTGTATGGGGGTGTATGTGTGTATGGAGGTGTATGTGTGTATGGAGGTGTATGGGGGTGTATGTGTGTATGGAGGTGTATGTGTGTATGGAGGTGTATGGGGGTGTATGTGTGTATGGAGGTGTATAGAGTGTATGTGTGTATGGAGGTGTATGGAGGTGTATGTGTGTATGGAGGTGTATGTGTATATGGAGGTGTATGGGGTGTATGTGTGTATGGAGGTGTATGTGTGTATGGAGGTGTATGGGGTGTATGTGTGTATGGAGGTGTATGTGTGTATGGAGGTGTATGGAGGTGTATGTGTGTATGGAGGTGTATGTGTGTATGGAGGTGTATGTGTGTATGGAGGTGTATGTGTGTATGGAGGTGTATGTGTGTATGGAGGTGTATGTGTGTATGGAGGTGTATGGGGGTATGGAGGTGAATGTGTATATGGAGGTGTATGGGGGTGTATGTGTGTATGGAGGTGTATGTGTGTATGGAGGTGTATGTGTGTATGGAGGTGTATGTGTATATGGAGGTGTATGGGGGTGTATGTGTGTATGGAGGTGTATGTGTGTATGGAGGTGTATGGGGGTGTATGTGTGTATGGAGGTGTATGTGTATATGGAGGTGTATGGGGGTGTATGTGTGTATGGAGGTGTATAGAGTGTATGTGTGTATGGAGGTGTATGTGTGTATGGAGGTGTATGGAGGTGTATGTGTGTATGGAGGTGTATGTGTATATGGAGGTGTATGGGGTGTATGTGTGTATGGAGGTGTATGTGTGTATGGAGGTGTATGGGTGTATGTGTGTATGGAGGTGTATGTGTGTATGGAGGTGTATGGGGTGTATGTGTGTATGGAGGTGTATGTGTGTATGGAGGTGTATGTGTGTATGGAGGTGTATGTGTGTATGGAGGTGTATGGGGGTATGGAGGTGTATGGAGGTGTATGTGTGTATGGAGGTGTATGTGTATATGGAGGTATATGTGTGTATGGAGGTGTATGGGGTGTATGTGTGTATGGAGGTGTATGTGTATATGGAGGTGTATGGGGTGTATGTGTGTATGGAGGTGTATGTGTGTATGGAGGTGTATGTGTATATGGAGGTGTATGGGGGTGTATGTGTGTATGGAGGTGTATGTGTGTATGGAGGTGTATGGGGTGTATGTGTGTATGGAGGTGTATGGGGTGTATGTGTGTATGGAGGTGTATGTGTATATGGAGGTGTATGGGGGTGTATGTGTGTATGGAGGTGTATGTGTGTATGGGGGTGTATGTGTGTATGGAGGTGTATGTGTGTATGGAGGTGTATGTGTGTATGGAGGTGTATGTGTGTATGGAGGTGTATGTGTGTATGGAGGTGTATGTGTGTATGGAGGTGTATGTGTGTATGGAGGTGTATGGAGGTGTATGTGTGTATGGAGGTGTATGTGTATATGGAGGTGTATGTGGGTATGGAGGTGTATGGGGGTGTATGTGTATATGGAGGTGTATGGAGGTGTATGTGTGTATGGAGGTGTATGTGTGTATGGAGGTGTATGTGTGTATGGAGGTGTATGTGTGTATGGAGGTGTATGTGTATATGGAGGTGTATGGGGTGTATGTGTGTATGGAGGTGTATGGGGGTATGGAGGTGTATGGGGGTGTATGTGTATATGGAGGTGTATGGAGGTGTATGTGTGTATGGAGGTGTATGTGTGTATGGAGGTGTATGTGTGTATGGAGGTGTATGTGTGTATGGAGGTGTATGTGTATATGGAGGTGTATGGGGTGTATGTGTGTATGGAGGTGTATGGGGGTATGGAGGTGTATGGGGTGAATGTGTATATGGAGGTGTATGGGGGTGTATGTGTGTATGGAGGTGTATGTGTGTATGGAGGTGTATGTGTATATGGAGGTGTATGGGGTGTATGTGTGTATGGAGGTGTATGTGGGTATGGAGGTGTATGGGGTGTATGTGTGTATGGAGGTGTATGTGTGTATGGAGGTGTATGGGGTGTATGTGTGTATGGAGGTGTATGTGTATATGGAGGTGTATGGGGGTGTATGTGTGTATGGAGGTGTATGTGTGTATGGAGGTGTATAGAGTGTATGTGTGTATGGAGGTGTATGTGTGTATGGAGGTGTATGGGGTGTATGTGTGTATGGAGGTGTATGTGTGTATGGAGGTGTATGGGGTGTATGTGTGTATGGAGGTGTATGGGGTGTATGTGTGTATGGAGGTGTATGTGTGTATGGAGGTGTATGTGTGTATGGAGGTGTATGTGTGTATGGAGGTGTATGTGTGTATGGAGGTGTATGTGTATATGGAGGTGTATGGGGTGTATGTGTGTATGGAGGTGTATGTGTGTATGGAGGTGTATGGGGTGTATGTGTGTATGGAGGTGTATGGGGTGTATGTGTGTATGGAGGTGTATGTGTGTATGGAGGTGTATGTGTGTATGGAGGTGTATGTGTGTATGGAGGTGTATGTGTATATGGAGGTGTATGGGGTGTATGTGTGTATGGAGGTGTATGTGTGTATGGAGGTGTATGGGGTGTATGTGTGTATGGAGGTGTATGGGGTGTATGTGTGTATGGAGGTGTATGGGGTGTATGTGTGTATGGAGGTGTATGTGTGTATGGAGGTGTATGTGTATATGGAGGTGAATGGGGTGTATGTGTGTATGGAGGTGTATGTGTGTATGGAGGTGTATGGAGGTGTATGTGTGTATGGAGGTGTATGGGGTGTATGTGTGTATGGAGGTGTATGTGTGTATGGAGGTGTATGTGTATATGGAGGTGTATGGGGTGTATGTGTGTATGGAGGTGTATGTGTGTATGGAGGTGTATGGAGGTGTATGTGTGTATGGAGGTGTATGTGTGTATGGAGGTGTATGGGGTGTATGTGTGTATGGAGGTGTATGTGTGTATGGAGGTGTATGTGTGTATGGAGGTGTATGGGGGTGTATGTGTGTATGGAGGTGTATGGGGGTGTATGTGTGTATGGAGGTGTATGGGGGTATGGAGGTGTATGGGGGTGTATGTGTGTATGGAGGTGTATGTGTGTATGGAGGTGTATGGAGGTGTATGTGTATATGGAGGTGTATGTGTGTATGGAGGTGTATGTGTGTATGGAGGTGTATGGAGGTGTATGTGTATATGGAGGTGTATGGGGGTGTATGTGTGTATGGAGGTGTATGTGTATATGGAGGTGTATGGAGGTGTATGTGTATATGGAGGTGTATGTGTGTATGGAGGTGTATGGGGTGTATGTGTGTATGGAGGTGTATGTGTATATGGAGGTGTATGGGGGTGTATGTGTGTATGGAGGTGTATGTGTGTATGGAGGTGTATGTGTATATGGAGGTGTATGGGGGTGTATGTGTGTATGGAGGTGTATGTGTATATGGAGGTGTATGGGGGTGTATGTGTGTATGGGGTGTATGTGTGTATGGGGGTGTATGTGTGTATGGAGGTGTATGTGTGTATGGAGGTGTATGTGTGTATGGAGGTGTATGTGTATATGGAGGTGTATGGGGTGTATGTGTGTATGGAGGTGTATGTGTGTATGGAGGTGTATGGGGTGTATGTGTGTATGGAGGTGTATGGGGGTATGGAGGTGTATGGAGGTGTATGTGTGTATGGAGGTGTATGTGTGTATGGGGGTGTATGTGTGTATGGAGGTGTATGTGTGTATGGAGGTGTATGTGTGTATGGGGGTGTATGTGTGTATGGAGGTGTATGTGTGTATGGAGGTGTATGTGTGTATGGAGGTGTATGTGTATATGGAGGTGTATGGGGTGTATGTGTGTATGGAGGTGTATGGGGGTATGGAGGTGTATGGGGGTGAATGTGTATATGGAGGTGTATGGGGGTGTATGTGTATATGGAGGTGTATGGGGGTATGGAGGTGTATGGGGGTGTATGTGTGTATGAAGGTGTATGGGGGTGTATGTGTGTATGGAGGTGTATGGGGGTATGGAGGTGTATGGGGGTGTATGTGTATATGGAGGTGTATGGGGGTGTATGTGTGTATGGAGGTGTATGGGGGTGTATGTGTATATGGAGGTGTATGGGGGTGTATGTGTATATGGAGGTGTATGGGGGTGTATGTGTATATGGAGGTGTATGGGGGTGTATGTGTATATGGAGGTGTATGGGGGTATGGAGGTGTATAGGGGTGTATGTGTGTATGGAGGTGTATGGGGGTGTATGTGTATATGGAGGTGTATGGGGGTGTATGTGTATATGGAGGTGTATGTGTGTATGGAGGTGTATGGGGGTATGGAGGTGTATGGGGGTGTATGTGTATATGGAGGTGTATGGGGGTGTATGTGTATATGGATTTGTATGGGGGTGTATGTGTATATGGAGGTGTATGGGGGTGTATGTGTGTATGGAGGTGTATGGGGGTGTATGTGTATATGGAGGTGTATGGGGGTGTATGTGTATATGGATTTGTATAGGGGTATGGAGGTGTATGGGGGTGTATGTGTATATGGAGGTGTATGGGGGTGTATGTGTGTATGGAGGTGTATGGGGGTGTATGTGTATATGGAGGTGTATGGGGGTGTATGTGTATATGGAGGTGTATGGGGGTGTATGTGTGTATGGAGGTGTATGTGTATATGGAGGTGTATGGGGGTGTATGTGTGTATGGAGGTGTATGGGGGTGTATGTGTGTATGGAGGTGGATGGGGGTGTATGTGTATGGGGGTGTATGTGTGTATGGAGGTGTATGGGGGTGTATGTGTGTATGGAGGTGTATGGGGGTGTATGTGTGTATGGAGGTGTATGGGGGTGTATGTGTATATGGAGGTGTATGGGGGTATGGGGGTGTATGTGTGTATGGAGGTGTATGGGGGTGTATGTGTATATGGAGGTGTATGGGGGTGTATGTGTATATGGAGGTGTATGTGTGTATGGAGGTGTATGTGTGTATGGAGGTGTATGGGGGTGTATGTGTATATGGAGGTGTATGTGTGTATGGAGGTGTATGGGGGTGTATGTGTGTATGGAGGTGTATGGGGGTGTATGTGTGTATGGAGGTGTATGGGGGTGTATGTGTATATGGAGGTGTATGTGTGTATGGAGGTGTATGGGGGTGTATGGGGGTGTATGTGTGTATGGAGGTGTATGGGGGTGTATGTGTATGGGGGTGTATGTGTGTATGGAGGTGTATGGGGGTGTATGTGTGTATGGAGGTGTATGGGGGTGTATGTGTGTATGGAGGTGTATGGGGGTGTATGTGTATATGGAGGTGTATGGGGGTATGGGGGTGTATGTGTGTATGGAGGTGTATGGGGGTGTATGTGTATATGGAGGTGTATGGGGGTGTATGTGTATATGGAGGTGTATGTGTGTATGGAGGTGTATGGGGGTGTATGTGTATATGGAGGTGTATGGGGGTATGGAGGTGTATGGGGGTGTATGTGTGTATGGAGGTGTATGGGGGTGTATGTGTGTATGGAGGTGTATGGGGGTGTATGTGTATATGGAGGTGTATGGGGGTATGGAGGTGTATGGGGGTGTATGTGTGTATGGAGGTGTATGGGGGTGTATGTGTGTATGGAGGTGTATGGGGGTGTATGTGTGTATGGAGGTGTATGGGGGTGTATGTGTATATGGAGGTGTATGTGTGTATGGAGGTGTATGGGGGTGTATGTGTGTATGGAGGTGTATGGGGGTGTATGTGTGTATGGAGGTGTATGGGGGTGTATGTGTGTATGGAGGTGTATGGGGGTGTATGTGTGTATGGAGGTGTATGGGGGTGTATGTGTATATGGAGGTGTATGTGTGTATGGAGGTGTATGGGGGTGTATGGAGGTGTATGTGTGTATGGAGGTGTATGGGGGTGTATGTGTATATGGAGGTGTATGGGGGTATGGAGGTGTATGGGGGTGTATGTGTATATGGAGGTGTATGGGGGTGTATGTGTATATGGAGGTGTATGGGGGTATGGAGGTGTATGGGGGTGTATGTGTATATGGAGGTGTATGGGGGTGTATGTGTGTATGGAGGTGTATGGGGGTATGGAGGTGTATGGGGGTGTATGTGTACATGGAGGTGTATGGGGGTGTATGTGTGTATGGAGGTGTATGGGGGTGTATGTGTATATGGAGGTGTATGGGGGTATGGAGGTGTATGGGGGTGTATGTGTATATGGAGGTGTATGGGGGTGTATGAGTGTATGGAGGTGTATGGGGGTGTATGTGTATATGGAGGTGTATGGGGGTGTATGTGTGTATGGAGGTGTATGGGGGTGTATGTGTATATGGAGGTGTATGGGGGTATGGAGGTGTATGGGGGTGTATGTGTATATGGAGGTGTATGGGGGTATGGAGGTGTATGGGGGTGTATGTGTATATGGAGGTGTATGGGGGTGTATGTGTGTATGAAGGTGTATGGGGGTATGGAGGTGTATGGGGGTGTATGTGTGTATGAAGGTGTATGGGGGTATGGAGGTGTATGGGGGTGTATGTGTATATGGAGGTGTATGGGGGTATGGAGGTGTATGGGGGTGTATGTGTATATGGAGGTGTATGGGGGTATGGAGGTGTATGGGGGTGTATGTGTGTATGTAGGTGTATGGGGGTGTATGTGTGTATGGAGGTGTATGGGGGTGTATGTGTATATGGAGGTGTATGGGGGTATGGAGGTGTATGGGGGTGTATGTGTATATGGATTTGTATGGGGGTATGGAGGTGTATGGGGGTATGGAGGTGTATGGGGGTGTATGTGTATATGGAGGTGTATGTGTGTATGGAGGTGTATGGGGGTATGGAGGTGTATGGGGGTGTATGTGTATATGGAGGTGTATGGGGGTGTATGTGTGTATGGAGGTGTATGGGGGTGTATGTGTATATGGAGTTGTATGGGGGTGTATGTGTATATGGAGGTGTATGGGGGTGTATGTGTGTATGGAGGTGTATGTGTATATGGAGGTGTATGGGGGTGGATGTGTGTATGGAGGTGTATGGGGGTGTATGTGTGTATGGAGGTGTATGGGGGTGTATGTGTATGGGGGTGTATGTGTATGGGGGTGTATGTGTATGGGGGTGTATGTGTGTATGGAGGTGTATGGGGGTGTATGTGTGTATGGAGGTGTATGGGGGTGTATGTGTGTATGGAGGTGTATGGGGGTGTATGTGTATATGGAGGTGTATGGGGGTATATGTGTATATGGATTTGTATGGGGGTATGGAGGTGTATGGGGGTGTATGTGTATATGGAGGTGTATGTGTGTATGGGGGTGTATGTGTGTATGGAGGTGTATGGGGGTGTATGTGTATATGGAGGTGTATGTGTGTATGGAGGTGTATGTGTGTATGGAGGTGTATGGGGGTGTATGTGTATATGGAGGTGTATGGGGGTATGGAGGTGTATGGGGGTGTATGTGTGTATGGAGGTGTATGGGGGTGTATGTGTGTATGGAGGTGTATGGGGGTGTATGTGTATATGGAGGTGTATGGGGGTATGGAGGTGTATGGGGGTGTATGTGTATATGGAGGTGTATGGGGGTATGGAGGTGTATGGGGGTGTATGTGTGTATGGAGGTGTATGGGGGTGTATGTGTGTATGGAGGTGTATGGGGGTGTATGTGTATATGGAGGTGTATGTGTGTATGGAGGTGTATGGGGGTGTATGTGTGTATGGAGGTGTATGGGGGTGTATGTGTATATGGAGGTGTATGGGGGTATGGAGGTGTATGGGGGTGTATGTGTATATGGAGGTGTATGGGGGTGTATGTGTGTATGGAGGTGTATGGGGGTGTATGTGTATATGGAGGTGTATGGGGGTATGGAGGTGTATGGGGGTGTATGTGTATATGGAGGTGTATGGGGGTGTATGTGTGTATGAAGGTGTATGGGGGTGTATGTGTGTATGGAGGTGTATGTGTGTATGGAGGTGTATGGGGGTGTATGTGTGTATGGAGGTGTATGGGGGTGTATGTGTATATGGAGGTGTATGGGGGTGTATGTGTGTATGAAGGTGTATGGGGGTATGGAGGTGTATGGGGGTGTATGTGTGTATGAAGGTGTATGGGGGTATGGAGGTGTATGGGGGTGTATGTGTATATGGAGGTGTATGGGGGTATGGAGGTGTATGGGGGTGCATGTGTATATGGAGGTGTATGGGGGTATGGAGGTGTATGGGGGTGTATGTGTGTATGTAGGTGTATGGGGGTGTATGTGTGTATGGAGGTGTATGGGGGTGTATGTGTATATGGAGGTGTATGGGGGTGTATGTGTATATGGAGGTGTATGGGGGTATGGAGGTGTATGGGGGTGTATGTGTATATGGAGGTGTATGGGGGTATGGAGGTGTATGGGGGTGTATGTGTATATGGATTTGTATGGGGGTATGGAGGTGTATGGGGGTATGGAGGTGTATGGGGGTGTATGTGTATATGGAGGTGTATGTGTGTATGGAGGTGTATGGGGGTATGGAGGTGTATGGGGGTGTATGTGTATATGGAGGTGTATGGGGGTGTATGTGTGTATGGAGGTGTATGGGGGTGTATGTGTATATGGAGTTGTATGGGGGTGTATGTGTATATGGAGGTGTATGGGGGTGTATGTGTGTATGGAGGTGTATGTGTATATGGAGGTGTATGGGGGTGGATGTGTGTATGGAGGTGTATGGGGGTGTATGTGTGTATGGAGGTGTATGGGGGTGTATGTGTATGGGGGTGTATGTGTATGGGGGTGTATGTGTGTATGGAGGTGTATGGGGGTGTATGTGTGTATGGAGGTGTATGGGGGTGTATGTGTGTATGGAGGTGTATGGGGGTGTATGTGTATATGGAGGTGTATGGGGGTATATGTGTATATGGATTTGTATGGGGGTATGGAGGTGTATGGGGGTGTATGTGTATATGGAGGTGTATGTGTGTATGGGGGTGTATGTGTGTATGGAGGTGTATGGGGGTGTATGTGTATATGGAGGTGTATGTGTGTATGGAGGTGTATGTGTGTATGGAGGTGTATGGGGGTGTATGTGTATATGGAGGTGTATGGGGGTATGGAGGTGTATGGGGGTGTATGTGTGTATGGAGGTGTATGGGGGTGTATGTGTGTATGGAGGTGTATGGGGGTGTATGTGTATATGGAGGTGTATGGGGGTATGGAGGTGTATGGGGGTGTATGTGTATATGGAGGTGTATGGGGGTATGGAGGTGTATGGGGGTGTATGTGTGTATGGAGGTGTATGGGGGTGTATGTGTGTATGGAGGTGTATGGGGGTGTATGTGTATATGGAGGTGTATGTGTGTATGGAGGTGTATGGGGGTGTATGTGTGTATGGAGGTGTATGGGGGTGTATGTGTATATGGAGGTGTATGGGGGTATGGAGGTGTATGGGGGTGTATGTGTATATGGAGGTGTATGGGGGTGTATGTGTATATGGAGGTGTATGGGGGTATGGAGGTGTATGGGGGTGTATGTGTATATGGAGGTGTATGGGGGTGTATGTGTGTATGGAGGTGTATGGGGGTGTATGTGTATATGGAGGTGTATGGGGGTATGGAGGTGTATGGGGGTGTATGTGTATATGGAGGTGTATGGGGGTGTATGTGTGTATGAAGGTGTATGGGGGTGTATGTGTGTATGGAGGTGTATGTGTGTATGGAGGTGTATGGGGGTGTATGTGTGTATGGAGGTGTATGGGGGTGTATGTGTATATGGAGGTGTATGGGGGTGTATGTGTGTATGAAGGTGTATGGGGGTATGGAGGTGTATGGGGGTGTATGTGTGTATGAAGGTGTATGGGGGTATGGAGGTGTATGGGGGTGTATGTGTATATGGAGGTGTATGGGGGTATGGAGGTGTATGGGGGTGCATGTGTATATGGAGGTGTATGGGGGTATGGAGGTGTATGGGGGTGTATGTGTGTATGTAGGTGTATGGGGGTGTATGTGTGTATGGAGGTGTATGGGGGTGTATGTGTATATGGAGGTGTATGGGGGTATGGAGGTGTATGGGGGTGTATGTGTATATGGATTTGTATGGGGGTGTATGTGTATATGGAGGTGTATGGGGGTATGGAGGTGTATGGGGGTGTATGTGTGTATGAAGGTGTATGGGGGTATGGAGGTGTATGGGGGTGTATGTGTATATGGAGGTGTATGTGTGTATGGAGGTGTATGGGGGTGTATGTGTATATGGAGGTGTATGGGGGTATGGAGGTGTATGGGGGTGTATGTGTGTATGTAGGTGTATGGGGGTGTATGTGTGTATGGAGGTGTATGGGGGTGTATGTGTATATGGAGGTGTATGGGGGTATGGAGGTGTATGGGGGTGTATGTGTGTATGGAGGTGTATGTGTGTATGGAGGTGTATGGAGGTGTATGTGTATATGGAGGTGTATGGGGGTATGGAGGTGTATGGGGGTGTATGTGTGTATGGAGGTGTATGTGTGTATGGAGGTGTATGTGTATATGGAGGTGTATGGGGGTGTATGTGTATATGGAGGTGTATGTGTGTATGGAGGTGTATGGGGGTGTATGTGTATATGGAGGTGTATGGGGGTATGGAGGTGTATGGGGGTGTATGTGTGTATGGAGGTGTATGTGTGTATGGAGGTGTATGGAGGTGTATGTGTGTATGGAGGTGTATGTGTGTATGGAGGTGTATGGGGGTGTATGTGTGTATGGAGGTGTATGGGGGGTGTATGTGTGTATGGAGGTGTATGGGGGTGTATGTGTGTATGGAGGTGTATGGGGGTGTATGTGTATATGGAGGTGTATGGGGGTATGGAGGTGTATGGGGGTGTATGTGTATATGGAGGTGTATGGGGGTGTATGTGTATATGGATTTGTATAGGGGTATGGAGGTGTATGGGGGTGTATGTGTATATGGAGGTGTATGGGGGTGTATGTGTGTATGAAGGTGTATGGGGGTGTATGTGTGTATGGAGGTGTATGGGGGTGTATGTGTGTATGGAGGTGTATGGGGGTGTATGTGTATATGGAGGTGTATGGGGGTGTATGTGTATATGGAGGTGTATGTGTGTATGGAGGTGTATGGGGGTGTATGTGTATATGGAGGTGTATGGGGGTGTATGTGTATATGGAGGTGTATGTGTGTATGGAGGTGTATGGGGGTGTATGTGTATATGGAGGTGTATGGGGGTGTATGTGTATATGGAGGTGTATGTGTGTATGGAGGTGTATGGGGGTGTATGTGTGTATGGAGGTGTATGTGTGTATGGAGGTGTATGGGGGTGTATGTGTATATGGAGGTGTATGGGGGTATGGAGGTGTATGGGGGTGTATGTGTATATGGAGGTGTATGGGGGTATGGAGGTGTATGGGGGTGTATGTGTATATGGAGGTGTATGGGGGTATGGAGGTGTATGTGTATATGGAGGTGTATGGGGGTGTATGTGTATATGGAGGTGTATGGGGGTATGGAGGTGTATGGGGGTGTATGTGTATATGGAGGTGTATGGGGGTATGGAGGTGTATGTGTATATGGAGGTGTATGGGGGTGTATGTGTGTATGTAGGTGTATGGGGGTATAGAGGTGTATGGGGGTGTATGTGTATATGGAGGTGTATGGGGTATGGAGGTGTATGGGGGTGTATGTGTGTATGTAGGTGTATGGGGGTATAGAGGTGTATGGGGGTGTATGTGTATATGGAGGTGTATTGGGGTATGGAGGTGTATGGGGGTGTATGTGTGTATGTAGGTGTATGGGGGTATAGAGGTGTATGGGGGTGTATGTGTATATGGAGGTGTATTGGGGTATGGAGGTGTATGGGGGTGTATGTGTATATGGAGGTGTATGGGGGTATGGAGGTGTATGGGGGTGTATGTGTATATGGAGGTGTATGGGGGTATGGAGGTGTATGGGGGTGTATGTGTGTATGGGGGTGTATGTGTGTATGGAGGTGTATGGGGGTGTATGTGTATATGGAGGTGTATGGGGGTATGGAGGTGTATGGGGGTGTATGTGTGTATGGAGGTGTATGGAGGTGTATGTGTGTATGGAGGTGTATGGGGGTATGGAGGTGTATGGGGGTGTATGTGTGTATGGAGGTGTATGGAGGTGTATGTGTATATGGAGGTGTATGGAGGTGTATGTGTGTATGGAGGTGTATGGGGGTGTATGTGTGTATGGAGGTGTATGTGTGTATGGAGGTGTATGGAGGTGTATGTGTGTATGGAGGTGTATGTGTGTATGGAGGTGTATGGGGGTGTATGTGTGTATGGAGGTGTATGGAGGTGTATGTGTATATGGAGGTGTATGGAGGTGTATGTGTGTATGGAGGTGTATGGGGGTGTATGTGTATATGGAGGTGTATAGGGGTGTATGTGTATATGGAGGTGTATGGGGGTATGGAGGTGTATGTGTGTATGGAGGTGTATGGGGGTCTATGTGTATATGGAGGTGTATGGGGGTATGGAGGTGTATGGGGGTGTATGTGTGTATGGAGGTGTATGTGTGTATGGAGGTGTATGTGTGTATGGAGGTGTATGGAGGTGTATGTGTATATGGAGGTGTATGTGTGTATGGAGGTGTATGTGTGTATGGAGGTGTATGTGTGTATGGAGGTGTATGGAGGTGTATGTGTATATGGAGGTGTATGTGTGTATGGAGGTGTATGGGGGTGTATGTATGTATGGAGGTGTATGGAGGTGCATGTGTGTATGGAGGTGTATGTGTGTATGGAGGTGTATGTGTGTATGGAGGTGTATGGAGGTGTATGGGGGTGTATGGAGGTGTATGGAGGTGTATGTGTATATGGAGGTGTATGTGTGTATGGAGGTGTATGGAGGTGTATGTGTATATGGAGGTGTATGGAGGTGTATGTGTGTATGGAGGTGTATGTGTGTATGGAGGTGTATGGGGGTGTATGTGTATATGGAGGTGTATGGGGGTATGGAGGTGTATGGGGGTGTATGTGTGTATGGAGGTGTATGGGGGTGTATGTGTATATGGAGGTGTATGTGTGTATGGAGGTGTATGTGTGTATGGAGGTGTATGGGGGTGTATGTGTATATGGAGGTGTATGTGTGTATGGAGGTGTATGGGGGTGTATGTGTATATGGAGGTGTATGGGGGTATGGAGGTGTATGGGGGTGTATGTGTGTATGGAGGTGTATGGGGGTGTATGTGTGTATGGAGGTGTATGGGGGTGTATGTGTGTATGGAGGTGTATGGGGGTATGGAGGTGTATGGGGGTGTATGTGTGTATGGAGGTGTATGGGGGTATGGAGGTGTATGGGGGTGTATGTGTATATGGAGGTGTATGGGGGTATGGAGGTGTATGGGGGTGTATGTGTGTATGGAGGTGTATGGGGGTGTATGTGTATATGGAGGTGTATGGGGGTGTATGGGGGTATGGAGGTGTATGGGGGTGTATGTGTGTATGGAGGTGTATGTGTGTATGGAGGTGTATGTGTATATGGAGGTGTATGGGGGTGTATGTGTATATGGAGGTGTATGGGGGTATGGAGGTGTATGGGGGTGTATGTGTGTATGGAGGTGTATGGGGGTGTATGTGTATATGGAGGTGTATGGGGGTGTATGGGGGTATGGAGGTGTATGGGGGTGTATGTGTGTATGGAGGTGTATGGGGGTATGGAGGTGTATGGGGGTATGGAGGTGTATGGGGGTGTATGTGTATATGGAGGTGTATGGGGGTATGGAGGTGTATGGGGGTGTATGTGTGTATGGAGGTGTATGGGGGTGTATGTGTATATGGAGGTGTATGGGGGTGTATGTGTGTATGGAGGTGTATGGGGGTGTATGTGTATATGGAGGTGTATGGGGGTATGGAGGTGTATGGGGGTGTATGTGTGTATGGAGGTGTATGGGGGTGTATGTGTGTATGGAGGTGTATGGGGGTGTATGTGTGTATGGAGGTGTATGGGGGTATGGAGGTGTATGTGTGTATGGAGGTGTATGGAGGTGTATGTGTGTATGGGGGTGTATGTGTGTATGGAGGTGTATGGGGGTGTATGTGTGTATGGAGGTGTATGTGTGTATGGAGGTGTATGTGTATATGGAGGTGTATGGGGGTGTATGTGTGTATGGAGGTGTATGGAGGTGTATGTGTGTATGGGGGTGTATGTGTGTATGGAGGTGTATGGGGGTGTATGTGTGTATGGAGGTGTATGTGTGTATGGAGGTGTATGTGTATATGGAGGTGTATGGGGTGTATGTGTGTATGGAGGTGTATGGGGGTGTATGTGTGTATGGAGGTGTATGTGTATATGGAGGTGTATGGGGGTGTATGTGTGTATGGAGGTGTATGGGGGTGTATGTGTATATGGAGGTGTATGGGGGTATGGAGGTGTATGGGGGTGTATGTGTGTATGGAGGTGTATGGGGGTGTATGTGTATATGGAGGTGTATGGGGGTGTATGGGGGTATGGAGGTGTATGGGGGTGTATGTGTGTATGGAGGTGTATGGGGGTGTATGTGTATATGGAGGTGTATGGGGGGTATGGAGGTGTATGGGGGTGTATGTGTATATGGAGGTGTATGGGGGTATGGAGGTGTATGGGGGTATGGAGGTGTATGGGGGTGTATGTGTGTATGGAGGTGTATGTGTGTATGGAGGTGTATGTGTGTATGGAGGTGTATGTGTATATGGAGGTGTATGGAGGTGTATGTGTATATGGAGGTGTATGTGTATATGGAGGTGTATGGAGGTGTATGTGTGTATGGAGGTGTATGTGTGTATGGAGGTGTATGGGGGTGTATGTGTGTATGGAGGTGTATGTGTATATGGAGGTGTATGGGGGTATGGAGGTGTATGGGGGTGTATGTGTGTATGGAGGTGTATGTGTATATGGAGGTGTATGTGTGTATGGAGGTGTAGGTGTGTATGGAGGTGTATGTGTGTATGGAGGTGTATGGGGGTGTATGTGTGTATGGAGGTGTATGTGTGTATGGAGGTGTATGTGTATATGGAGGTGTATGTGTGTATGGAGGTGTATGTGTGTATGGAGGTGTATGGAGGTGTATGTGTGTATGGAGGTGTATGTGTGTATGGAGGTGTATGTGTATATGGAGGTGTATGTGTGTATGGAGGTGTATGTGTGTATGGAGGTGTATGGGGGTGTATGTGTATATGGAGGTGTATGGAGGTGTATGTGTATATGGAGGTGTATGGGGGTATGGAGGTGTATGGAGGTGTATAGAGTGTATGTGTGTATGGAGGTGTATGTGTGTATGGAGGTGTATGGAGGTGTATGTGTGTATGGAGGTGTAGGTGTGTATGGAGGTGTATGTGTATATGGAGGTGTATGGGGGTGTATGTGTGTATGGAGGTGTATGTGTATATGGAGGTGTATGGAGGTGTATGTGTGTATGGAGGTGTATGTGTGTATGGAGGTGTATGTGTGTATGGAGGTGTAGGTGTGTATGGAGGTGTATGGAGGTGTATGTGTGTATGGAGGTGTATGTGTGTATGGAGGTGTATGTGTATATGGAGGTGTATGGAGGTGTATGTGTATATGGAGGTGTATGTGTGTATGGAGGTGTATGGGGGTGTATGTGTGTATGGAGGTGTATGTGTGTATGGAGGTGTATGGGGGTGTATGTGTGTATGGAGGTGTATGTGTGTATGGAGGTGTATGGGGGTGTATGTGTGTATGGAGGTGTATGTGTATATGGAGGTGTATGGGGGTGTATGTGTGTATGGAGGTGTATGTGTATATGGAGGTGTATGGGGGTGTATGTGTATATGGAGGTGTATGGGGTGTATGTGTGTATGGAGGTGTATGTGTATATGGAGGTGTATGGAGGTGTATGTGTATATGGAGGTGTATGGAGGTGTATGTGTGTATGGAGGTGTATGTGTATATGGAGGTGTATGGGGTGTATGTGTGTATGGAGGTGTATGTGTGTATGGAGGTGTATGGGGTGTATGTGTGTATGGAGGTGTATGTGTATATGGAGGTGTATGGGGTGTATGTGTGTATGGAGGTGTATGTGTATATGGAGGTGTATGGGGTGTATGTGTGTATGGAGGTGTATGTGTATATGGAGGTGTATGTGTATATGGAGGTGTATGGGGTGTATGTGTGTATGGAGGTGTATGTGTATATGGAGGTGTATGGGGTGTATGGGGGTGTATGTGTGTATGGGGTGTATGTGTGTATGGAGGTGTATGTGTGTATGGAGGTGTATGTGTATATGGAGGTGTATGGGGTGTATGTGTGTATGGAGGTGTATGTGTATATGGAGGTGTATGGAGGTGTATGTGTATATGGAGGTGTATGGAGGTGTATGTGTGTATGGGGGTGTATGGGGGTATGGGGTGTATTTGTGTATGGAGGTGTATGGGGGTATGGAGGTGTATGGGGGTGTATGGAAGGAGTCTCCAGTGGGAGTGCAGTGGAACAGCAGTACTGTGTGTTTTACCTTGTGAG
>NC_139578.1:35700658-35714148 GCF_946808225.1 Silurus aristotelis
GTGTGTGTGTGTGTGAGAGAGAGAGAGAGAGAGAGAGAGAGAGAGAGAGAGATAGAGGTGTGTGTGTGTGTGTGTGTGTGAGAGAGAGAGAGAGAGAGAGAGAGATAGAGGTGTGTGTGTGTGTGTGTGTGTGTGTGTGTGTGAGAGAGAGAGAGTGTTAGACAGTAATAGACTGTGAGAGAGAGAGAAAGAAAGAGAGAGAGTTGAGTAATTACAGCTGTTACAGAGTTATTAATGATGAATGGGTGGGTGGGGGAGCTGCGGGTGAAGTGGTGGAGGAGCTGCGGGTGAGGTGGTGGAGGAGCTGCGGGTGAAGTGGTGGAGGAGCTGCGGGTGAAGTGGTGGAGGAGCTGCGGGTGAGGTGGTGGGGGAGCTGCGGGTGAAGTGGTGGAGGAGCTGCGGGTGAAGTGGTGGAGGAGCTGCGGGTGAGGTGGGTGGGGGAGCTGCGGGTGAAGTGGTGGAGGAGCTGCGGGTGAAGTGGTGGAGGAGCTGGGGTGAAGTGGTGGAGGAGCTGGGGTGAAGTGGTGGAGGAGCTGCGGGTGAAGTGGTGGAGGAGCTGCGGGTGAAGTGGTGGAGGAGCTGCGGGTGAGGTGGGTGGAGGAGCTGCGGGTGAAGTGGGTGGAGGAGCTGCGGGTGAGGTGGTGGAGGAGCTGCGGGTGAAGTGGTGGAGGAGCTGCGGGTGAAGTGGTGGAGGAGCTGGGGTGAAGTGGTGGAGGAGCTGCGGGTGAAGTGGTGGAGGAGCTGCGGGTGAAGTGGTGGAGGAGCTGCGGGTGAAGTGGTGGAGGAGCTGCGGGTGAGGTGGGTGGGGGAGCTGCGGGTGAAGTGGTGGAGGAGCTGCGGGTGAAGTGGTGGAGGAGCTGCGGGTGAAGTGGTGGAGGAGCTGCGGGTGAAGTGGTGGAGGAGCTGCGGGTGAGGTGGGTGGAGGAGCTGCGGGTGAAGTGGGTGGAGGAGCTGCGGGTGAGGTGGTGGAGGAGCTGCGGGTGAAGTGGTGGAGGAGCTGCGGGTGAAGTGGTGGAGGAGCTGCGGGTGAAGTGGTGGGGGAGCTGCGGGTGAAGTGGTGGAGGAGCTGCGGGTGAAGTGGTGGAGGAGCTGCGGGTGAGGTGGGTGGGGGAGCTGCGGGTGAAGTGGTGGAGGAGCTGCGGGTGAAGTGGTGGAGGAGCTGCGGGTGAAGTGGTGGAGGAGCTGCGGGTGAAGTGGTGGAGGAGCTGCGGGTGAAGTGGTGGGGGAGCTGCGGGTGAAGTGGTGGAGGAGCTGCGGGTGAAGTGGTGGAGGAGCTGCGGGTGAAGTGGTGGGGGAGCTGCGGGTGAAGTGGTGGAGGAGCTGCGGGTGAAGTGGTGGAGGAGCTGCGGGTGAGGTGGGTGGGGGAGCTGCGGGTGAAGTGGTGGAGGAGCTGCGGGTGAAGTGGTGGAGGAGCTGCGGGTGAAGTGGTGGAGGAGCTGCGGGTGAAGTGGTGGGGGAGCTGCGGGTGAAGTGGTGGAGGAGCTGCGGGTGAAGTGGTGGAGGAGCTGCGGGTGAGGTGGGTGGGGGAGCTGCGGGTGAAGTGGTGGAGGAGCTGCGGGTGAAGTGGTGGAGAAGCTGCGGGTGAAGTGGTGGAGGAGCTGCGGGTGAAGTGGGTGGAGGAGCTGCGGGTGAAGTGGTGGAGGAGCTGCGGGTGAGGTGGGTGGGGGAGCTGCGGGTGAAGTGGTGGAGGAGCTGCGGGTGAAGTGGTGGAGAAGCTGCGGGTGAAGTGGTGGAGGAGCTGCGGGTGAAGTGGTGGAGGAGCTGCGGGTGAGGTGGTGGAGGAGCTGCGGGTGAAGTGGTGGAGGAGCTGCGGGTGAAGTGGTGGAGGAGCTGCGGGTGAGGTGGTGGAGGAGCTGCGGGTGAAGTGGTGGAGGAGCTGCGGGTGAAGTGGTGGAGGAGCTGCGGGTGAAGTGGTGGAGGAGCTGCGGGTGAGGTGGGTGGGGGAGCTGCGGGTGAAGTGGTGGAGGAGCTGCGGGTAAAGTGGTGGAGGAGCTGCGGGTGAAGTGGTGGAGGAGCTGCGGGTGAAGTGGGTGGAGGAGCTGCGGGTGAAGTGGGTGGAGGAGCTGCGGGTGAGGTGGTGGAGGAGCTGCGGGTGAAGTGGTGGAGGAGCTGCGGGTGAAGTGGTGGAGGAGCTGCGGGTGAAGTGGTGGAGGAGCTGCGGGTGAAGTGGTGGAGGAGCTGCGGGTGAAGTGGTGGAGGAGCTGCGGGTGAAGTGGTGGAGGAGCTGCGGGTGAAGTGGTGGAGGAGCTGCAGGTGAGGTGGGTGATGGACTCACCTGTAGTTGGTCAGGACGCTTTTATTCACCACCACGATGAGGAAGGAGCTGAGCGCGTAAAAGACGGAGCTGTGCAGTCTGAGGAGGAAGCGTCCGGAGCGGGGCTGGGAGCGGGGGGCAGGTGTACTGCGGCTCTCCTCATTGCTCACCTGAGCTCCAGGTCCTGCTCCGGCTCGGGCTCTCACACCGTCCTCCGCCATGTTCAGCTCTCTCTCTCTGATCCACAGGCTGCTCCGCCACAACACTAAGCCCCGCCCACAGAGACACGCCCGCTTTTAAAGTGAAACTACACCGCGATAATGGAATTAAATATACAGTATATATATGAATCTTCATGATTCCTTCTAACATCTGCAGGAACCTCATTTATCAGCTCATGTGGAACAATCCTTAGCTACAGTGAGTAGTCTGAAATCAGAGAGAAGTCCATCCAGGGGTTGGACATCACAATAAAAGCTGAAAATCATTGCTGATGGACCTACATGATGTGAACCAGTAACAGATGAGAAATGTAGAAGTTCTGTTTAAATTTGGTCGAATGCAGTACTGTTTTACCCCAATATATATTTATATTTCATGAAAATAAGCTAGTTTCACATTGCTAGCCAAATACATACACTGTCCATCTCATCTGGTGTTGTCTTCTTCCGGTTTCTCCCATTAGGGGGCGCCACAGAGGATCATCCGTCTCCATACCCCCCCCTGTCCTCTACATCCGTCTCTTTCACACCAACTACCTGCATGTCTTCCCTCACCACCTCCATAAACCTCCTCCCTGTTCTTCCTCTTCTCCTCCTTCCTGGTGTCTCCATCCTCATCATTCTCCTACTGATATACTGATCTGGTGTTTGTGTGAACTGCAGAATTAAAACCCATCAGATAATAACATCAGGAACCTATTCATGCCCTGGACCACACTGTTAGACTGAGGTAAGAGTAGAGGATGAGGGTGATGAAGACTGGACGGAAAGGTAAAATGGACAGTAAGTTGATGAAGAAATAAAAAGACGTGAGCAATGAGGGACATTAACACCTGTGGGAAAGTTTATTGAACAGGGACATGTGAAGGCAGAAACATCCGGAAAAACCAAAAGTCCTACAAAGAGTCCAGTCAGGGAGTCTCCCACTGACCCAGGAGTCCAACATGTCCTAGTGTCCTCCAGTTTACGGTCATTCCCTGGTTCAGGATAAACCCCCCCCCCCCCACACACACACTCTCTCACACACACACACACACACACACACACACACACACACACACACACACACACACACACACACACCCTGAATCAAGCATGTTCTTCGAGTAGTGCTGCAGTAAATATTTAAAAAAGATAAAACAGGGACAGATCATGTGCTTGTTAGCTTAAAAAAACATTAATCTAAGTGCAAATATACGTCAACAATCAGCGCTAGAGAATCAACACCTCAGCGTACGTCATACGGAGACCACATTTCAAACAGGGCACTGTCGTCAAGGAAACACTCATTAAATTATAAGAGCGCCCCCTGCAGTACTGGAGTGTTCACAGGCAAGCTTCATCTGTGTAAATCTGCGGAGGCGGAGTGATTCTGCAGACCCCTCCCACACGCCGTCTCCACATGAGGCATGCTGAGATCTTAATAATAATAACAACAACAACAACAAAGATAAAAATTCAGGTTGGAGAGCTTGCGGCGGCTCGTGTACAGGCATGTGGGTTAAACCATCAACCGCTGGTCAACATGGAAAGCTTTTAAACAACATCGCAGTCATTTGGTTACGCAATTACCATAGCACATGCCTGTATACGCAAAACACACACACACACACACGTCCCAATTCTGCCAAGCTTACGTTTTACTGAATTAGCCAATCACCATGAAGTAGCTAAAGAGGATGCTACGTGACCATACGTAGCTACGCTCCAGATTATAATTGGCTAGAGGGAACATGAGTGCTGAGCAACATCAGGACACACAGACGAAAACACACACACAAGAAGTGTTCCCAACGTTTTAGTAAAAGGTAACGTTCGAGAGGACCAGCCTAAAAAAAACAAGAGAGAACATGCAGAACTTTCACAAAAGAAGAAAAGAAGGAAAAGCGAGGCCTTCACATGTTTATAGTTTCTGCTACAGGCCACGCCAAAAAGCTCCATGAGGAAAAAATAAACTCTATTCAATAAGAGGGAAAAGTAAGTTGACCACAGAGCTTCGTTTAAAACATTAAAAGTGATGTGTTACTTCTGTACGTGGAGAACAGTGAGATAGCACAAGACCCACCTTCTCCTCTTCACTCAAATATATTCAAACACGCTGGAAATCAAAGGAAAGCTGAAACTCACTGCAAACGCTAAGCTGGAAAAAAGAAGCCTCACATTCAAACAGCGATCCAAATCCCAGATCAAAAGGAAATAAAATACTGTAGGAACATCCCTGCTATCTAACAGGTCTCTAAATACAAAAGCTCTATCGAGAAGTAGCTTCAGTGGAACGAGAGAAGTCCGTTAGGAGGGGGCGGGGCTTCAGTCCTCACTACGGTGCACACCACAGTCTCTCTTTTACACTTTTTTTCTTTTTTTTTTTTGAGGATATCTATAGGTGAAGGATCCATAAGCATGCAGGCCTTGTAGAGGAAGGGCTCAAGGGTCAAAGGTCAGGGTTTAGGCCAAGGCGGGAAAAGCCTCGGGGTCGTCCACGTTAGGAACGGAGACTCCACCTCCCTGTGGATAAAAATGTAATAAACACATATTACATATCACACAATTATACGTCTCAATCAAGTACACAGGAAGCAGTGTGTATAGTTACTGACCTTCTCAGACCTGCCTCCACCACGCCCCACCCGATTCCCTCCTCCACGGCCTCCTCTACCACCCCGGGAGTTCCCCCGACCACGCCCAGGGCGGCCCAAATCTCCAAAGTTGATCTCCAGTTGGGAGGTGATGTCATTGGCTGGTTTGCGGAAGTGATGGTCAGAGATGTCTTCAGAAGCTCCCTAAGCACACAAACACAAGGAGGGAACTCTTAACTCCACAGTGTGTGTGTGTGTGTGTGTGTGTGTGTGTGGGGGGGGGGGGACGGACGGACGACGACGACGACTATGCAATTTAACTTTTCTATTTTTTTTAATTGTATTTAAAAAACTTAATTTCCAGCAATTTAATTACTACATTTTATTCAACGTAATTAAATTGATATATTGGATGGTACTTTATGGTCATGATGAAGATGTCCCTGGTTCCCCCTGATTTGTAAAGGTTTACATGAGAGTGATGATTTGAGCTGAAAGTAAAGCTCTTGATGGACTTCACCAGGAGAAAAGTGGTAAGGAACTGAATGTACCTTGTGGAGTGATTCAGCATTAGCGTCTTCGGTTTCAATCAGAGTTCCAGACGGCCTCTGGAGAAGCAGACACAAAGAAGGTGATGATATAAACAGGTAAAGAAGGCGTCTCTGATAAGCCTGATTGCCTCAGCTTGGGCTTGAACACCAGCGCTGTATGACTCACGCTCAGGTCTTTGCTCTTGGATTTGTGTAGAACGTATCCTTTCTTCCACTGGCCCTCGTCACCTTCGTTCGGTTTGCGGATGTTGAACTCCACCTTCGCGCGCTCCTTGTTCTGCATGGCCTTCCACTCGTCCAGGGTCATCTCCTTGGGGCCTTCATCCTTCACTTCCTCAGCCTCATTTTCTCTGGAGATTGAAAACCGAGGACATCAGTGATCACACAGTGTATCGTGAGTTTCTGCAGTGACTCCACACAGGTGTGAAGAGGCGGGGCTTACTTGTTTTCTGAGTCAGCAGGTGCAGCAGGTTCCTCTCCTACCACAGGTGCTTCAGGTGCGGCCGACTGGTGCAGTTCACTGAAAGATCAAGACGTTACAGCAGAGGAACTATTTATTTACTTGTGTGTTTATTATTAATGTTTATAGTTTTTCTCCTCACCTGGCTTCTTCCTTGGTGTTGCCCCAGTTGTGTGATCCGGCTCCTGCTCGCTTCTCCTCCGCTTTCTGGCTGCTGGAAAACAAAAACCTACGTGAAGTTACTGTGGTCACCTGAACCAGCCACATCAGGGATACGAATCACTCACGATTTGTCGTTTCCGCTGTGTCGATCATAATCACGCTTTCCTCGTGAGTCAAACCCGTCGGTTCGTCCGATCCCTCGCCCACGACCTCCACGACCCCCACGACCTCCACCACGACCCCTCGGTGGTCTCTCTCCCACTGGCCTAATTAAAAAGCACCATGTGAATGTTATAATACTCGACATCCTTCATCATCACAAACATGCAAGAGCTCAAGAACGTCTCACTTCTCCACACTGGCTTCTCCTCCTTCATGTTTCTCCTCATGTGGCTTTTCAAATCGACGCTCTCTGTGGACTCGTCTCTCAGGTCTCCGTTCTCCCGGCGCCCCCTGCTGGTGAGCAGTGTTCTGCCCCTGCTGGTCCTGCTGCTTCCTCCCCATCCTCCTTATACCTTAATACACATCCACAGGAAGTGACATCATTACGCCACTCTGGTGTGTCACAACACAAGTTTCAGGTTGCCATTTTATATAAATCATCCAGAATTTATGAAAAAAACCAAAAAAAAAAAACAATTGAGAAAAAAGAGTTTATTGTGGATCTTCTGTTTCACACCCACTCATTCAAACGGTTTAGAAGCATATTAGTGCCTCCTCCATCTCCAGCACCAAGCAGCTGCTAACCAAAGCAGATGTAAATTCCCCATCCTGATGTGATGAGAAGTTATTTTCAGGGTCCATTTTAACTCCATAAAAGTTCTCAGATGAGACGACACCACCACAAAGCATTATTATATGGTTAATGAACATTTTGATACATCTGCCTCTTTCACACCAACTACTGCACAGGTCCAAACTATCTCACTCACACCTCCCCCTCCCTATCTCCAAAACCTCCTACATGCACTGCTTCTCTAATCATCTCATTTCTAAACCTGTCCACCATCGTCACTCTCAATCAGGTCTACTGGCTTATTTTATACTAAATCATCATCTCAAAGAACACAGACTTCTGCTGCAGGAGTAAGATGTTAATGCAGATCAGTTTGATTAAAAAGCAGAAGGTCTGGATGATGTCCTGCTCAACATGGCTGACTTTCATCTCCACAGCAGGTACTGTGGCCTACAGAGTCAGACTGATCCACAGAAAGAACACGTGAACACTAGTCTTGAAGATGAAAAAATTAAGATGCAATGTAAAATCAGACATGATCTCCAGTCAGACTTCACAGCTGGGTGAGAGGAACCTGGAGAAGTTCAGCTTGGGCTTTAGAGCGACACAAACACACGACGTAGTTCATTAAAACACACGTTTCTCCTCTAAAGTTCCCACAGAAACGCATGAAGAAGCCTGTAGGAGCTCGAGCTGGAGGGATATTACTGTTCTGAGAATAACTCAGGGCTTTAGGAGGTAAAACATCTCCATAGAGGACAGTTCTGCTCCGCGTCCTCCAACACACACACACACACACACACACACACCCGTATTCCGCCAAGCCCCGCCTCCCTCAGACACGATTGGCTGACGCGCTCCCGCCTGCACGCGCAGAATTGGACTGTCGCGAGCGGCGCCCAGATTGGACAGAGATGCGGGCCAATCAGAGAGCAGCGCGTGAGGCTGTGTGTATACTGGCCAATCAGGAGTGAGGAGGCGGGAATTGGTTGAATATAAGTGTAGAATAAAGAAAATAAACAGAAGACGCAGAAGAAGGAACCATGATGAGATAAACACACACACACCTTCCTTCTTCAGCGGCGCGGCAGACTGCTGCTGCTGCGGCTCCTCCTTCCTTTCCGCCGCCGGGTTTTTCCGCTCCTTCTGCGACTCCTTCTTGGGCTGTCTGGCAGACTGAGCGGCCTGGGCTGCGGGTTTGGTGGCCGCGGCGGCCGCGTCTTTCCTCCGGTTCTCGGCAGCCTTTAATATGTCGAACGGGTCGGACTCGTCGTCCAGCAGCTGGTCGAAGCGGTTGGTGACGACGCAGCCGAAGCCGTCCTGCAGGTGTCCGGGCATGATGGCGCCCCGGCGGCGGGATTCTCCTCCGATTCGGCGCGGGCTGAGGAGCGGACTGGAGCTCGCCGAAGAGCAAACACAAGATGGAGGCGGGTGACGTCACCTTCTCTTCCGCGCGCCCCACATCCGGGAGCTGCTGAGTTTTCCCGCCACACGGGGACGCGCAATTGTCAATACACAACATCTGCACAAATACACAACATCTGCACAAATACACAACATCTGCACCAATACACATCTGCACAAATACACAACATCTGCACAAATACACATCTGCACAAATACACAACATCTGCACAAATACACAACATCTGCACAAATACACAACATCTGCACAAATACACATCATCTGCACAAATACACATCATCTGCACAAATACACATCTACACAAATACTACACAAATCTAACTAGGAATACACAACATCTGCACAAATACACATCTGCACAAATACACAACATCTGCAGAAATACACATCATCTGCACAAATACACATCATCTGCACAAATACACATCATCTGCACAAATACACATCTACACAAATACTACACAAATCTAACTAGGAATACACAACATCTGCACAAATACACATCTGCACAAATACACAACATCTGCAGAAATACACATCATCTGCACAAATACACATCATCTGCACAAATACACATCTACACAAATACTACACAAATCTAACTAGGAATACACAACATCTGCACAAATACACATCTGCACAAATACACAACATCTGCAGAAATACACATCATCTGCACAAATACACAACATCTGCACAAATACACAACATCTGCACCAATACACATCTGCACAAATACACAACATCTGCACAAATACACATCTGCACAAATACACAACATCTGCACAAATACACAACATCTGCACAAATACACATCATCTGCACAAATACACATCATCTGCACAAATACACATCTACACAAATACTACACAAATCTAACTAGGAATACACAACATCTGCACAAATACACATCTGCACAAATACACAACATCTGCACAAATACACATCATCTGCACAAATACACATCATCTGCACAAATACACATCTACACAAATACTACACAAATCTAACTAGGAATACACATCATCTGCACAAATACACATCATCTGCACAAATACACATCTACACAAATACTACACAAATCTAACTAGGAATACACATCATCTGCACAAATACACATCATCTGCACAAATACACATCTACACAAATACTACACAAATCTAACTAGGAATACACATCATCTGCACAAATACACAACATCTGCACAAATACACATCTACACAAATACTACACAAATCTAACTAGGAATACACATCATCTGCACAAATACACATCTACACAAATACACAACATCTGCAGAAATACACATCATCTGCACAAATACACATCATCTGCACAAATACACATCATCTGCACAAATACACATCTACACAAATACTACACAAATCTAACTAGGAATACACATCATCTGCACAAATACACATCATCTGCACAAATACACATCTACACAAATACTACACAAACCTAACTAGGAATACACATCATCTGCACAAATACACAACATCTGCACAAATACACATCTGCACAAATACACAACATCTGCAGAAATACACATCATCTGCAGAAATACACATCATCTGCAGAAATACACATCATCTGCACAAATACACATCTACACAAATACTACACAAATCTAACTAGGAATACACATCATCTGCACAAATACACATCATCTGCACAAATACACATCTGCACAAATACACAACATCTGCAGAAATACACATCATCTGCACAAATACACATCATCTGCACAAATACACATCTACACAAATACTACACAAATCTAACTAGGAATACACATCATCTGCACAAATACACATCATCTGCACAAATACACATCTGCACAAATACACAACATCTGCAGAAATACACATCATCTGCACAAATACACATCATCTGCACAAATACACATCATCTGCACAAATACACATCTACACAAATACTACACAAATCTAACTAGGAATACACATCATCTGCACAAATACACATCATCTGCACAAATACACATCTACACAAATACTACACAAATCTAACTAGGAATACACATCATCTGCACAAATACACAACATCTGCACAAATACACATCTACACAAATACTACACAAATCTAACTAGGAATACACATCATCTGCACAAATACACATCATCTGCACAAATACACATCTACACAAATACTACACAAATCTAACTAGGAATACACATCATCTGCACAAATACACATCATCTGCACAAATACACATCTACACAAATACTACACAAATCTAACTAGGAATACACATCATCTGCACAAATACACAACATCTGCACAAATACACATCTACACAAATACTACACAAATCTAACTAGGAATACACATCATCTGCACAAATACACATCATCTGCACAAATACACATCTGCACAAATACACAACATCTGCAGAAATACACATCATCTGCACAAATACACATCATCTGCACAAATACACATCTACACAAATACTACACAAATCTAACTAGGAATACACATCATCTGCACAAATACACATCATCTGCACAAATACACATCTGCACAAATACACAACATCTGCAGAAATACACATCATCTGCACAAATACACATCATCTGCACAAATACACATCATCTGCACAAATACACATCTACACAAATACTACACAAATCTAACTAGGAATACACATCATCTGCACAAATACACATCATCTGCACAAATACACATCTACACAAATACTACACAAATCTAACTAGGAATACACATCATCTGCACAAATACACATCATCTGCACAAATACACATCTACACAAATACTACACAAATCTAACTAGGAATACACATCATCTGCACAAATACACAACATCTGCACAAATACACATCTACACAAATACTACACAAATCTAACTAGGAATACACATCATCTGCACAAATACACAACATCTACACAAATACACAACATCTGCAGAAATACACATCATCTGCACAAATACACATCATCTGCACAAATACACATCATCTGCACAAATACACATCTACACAAATACTACACAAATCTAACTAGGAATACACATCATTTGCACAAATACACATCATCTGCACAAATACACATCTACACAAATACACAAATCTAACTAGGAATACACATCATCTGCACAAATACACATCATCTGCACAAATACACATCTGCACAAATACACAACATCTGCAGAAATACACATCATCTGCACAAATACACATCATCTGCACAAATACACATCATCTGCACAAATACACATCTACACAAATACTACACAAATCTAACTAGGAATACACATCATCTGCACAAATACACATCATCTGCACAAATACACATCTACACAAATACTACACAAATCTAACTAGGAATACACATCATCTGCACAAATACACATCATCTGCACAAATACACATCTACACAAATACTACACAAATCTAACTAGGAATACACATCATCTGCACAAATACACAACATCTGCACAAATACACATCTACACAAATACTACACAAATCTAACTAGGAATACACATCATCTGCACAAATACACATCATCTGCACAAATACACATCTACACAAATACTACACAAATCTAACTAGGAATACACATCATCTGCACAAATACACATCATCTGCACAAATACACATCTACACAAATACTACACAAATCTAACTAGGAATACACATCATCTGCACAAATACACATCATCTGCACAAATACACATCTACACAAATACTACACAAATCTAACTAGGAATACACATCATCTGCACAAATACACATCTACACAAATACTACACAAATCTAACTAGGAATACACATCATCTGCACAAATACACATCATCTGCACAAATACACATCTACACAAATACTACACAAATCTAACTAGGAATACACATCATCTGCACAAATACACATCATCTGCACAAATACACATCTACACAAATACTACACAAATCTAACTAGGAATACACATCATCTGCACAAATACACAACATCTGCACAAATACACATCTGCACAAATACACAACATCTGCAGAAATACAAATCATCTGCACAAATACACATCATCTGCACAAATACACAACATCTGCACAAATACACATCTGCACAAATACACAACATCTGCAGAAATACACATCATCTGCACAAATACACATCATCTGCACAAATACACAACATCTGCACAAATACACATCTGCACAAATACACAACATCTGCAGAAATACAAATCATCTGCACAAATACACATCATCTGCACAAATACACAACATCTGCACAAATACACAACATCTGCAGAAATACAAATCATCTGCACAAATACACATCTGCACAAATACACATCATCTGCACAAATACACAACATCTGCACAAATACACATCTGCACAAATACACAACATCTGCAGAAATACAAATCATCTGCACAAATACACATCATCTGCACAAATACACATCATCTGCACAAATACACATCTGCACAAATACACATCATCTGCACAAATACACATCATCTGCACAAATACACATCATCTGCACAAATACACATCTGCAGAAATACACAACATCTGCAGAAATACACATCATCTGCACAAATACACATCATCTGCACAAATACACATCTACACAAATACTACACAAATCTAACTAGGAATACACAACATCTGCACAAATACACATCTGCAGAAATACACATCATCTGCACAAATACACATCTGCACAAATACACATCATCTGCACAAATACACATCTACACAAATACACATCTGCAGAAATACACATCATCTGCATAAATACACATCTGCACAAATACACATCATCTGCACAAATACACATCTACACAAATACTACACAAATCTAACTAGGAATACACATCATCTGCACAAATACACAACATCCGCACAAATACACATCTGCACAAATACACATCATCTGCACAAATACACATCATCTGCACAAATACACATCTACACAAATACTACACAAACCTAACTAGGAATACACATCATCTGCACAAATACACAACATCTGCACAAATACACATCTGCACAAATACACATCATCTGAACAAATACACATCTGCACAAATACACATCATCTGCACAAA
>NC_139579.1:7500-12500 GCF_946808225.1 Silurus aristotelis
ACAATAATTTGCAAATCTCATAAATCATATATTTTATTCGCAATAGAACAAAAAAACATCAGATATTTAAACTGGGAATTTGTACCATTTTAAGAAAAATATTGAATTTGATGGCTGCAACACGTCTCAAAAAAGTTGGACATCGCTGTGTTTCCTACTGTGTAACATCACGTCTTCTGTTTCTATACATCTGGGAACTGAGGAGAGTTGCTGAAGTTTCAGGGGTGGAATGTTGTCCCATATGTGTCTGATACAAGATTCCAACGCCTCAACAGTTCTGGATTTTCTTTGTCTTGTTTTTGTTTCATGATGCGCCAAATTGTTTCTGGAGGCGTTAATGATCCATGCAGTGACTTCCATTGCAGAATCATGATTGTTTTAAATGCAGTGGCCCCTGAGGGCCCAAATATCACAAACATATAATATTAATTTTCACTCTTGTCCCTTGTGCACAAAGATTTCTCCAGATGTTCTGTAAATGATGAGATATTTAAAATCTTCTGTTTGATGTTGAGGAACATTATTCTGAAATTGTTCCAGTTTGTAGACGCCGTGTTTCATAGACTCGTGAAGCTCCGCCCACCTTTACTTCTGAGAGATTCTGCCTCTCAAAGACACACTATTTATACCTCAATCATCTCACTGACCTGCTCTCAATGCACCTCATTAGTTACTTAATGTTCTTCCAGCTTTTTAGTTTAGCTGGTTAGTAATATTTACCTTTCCGGCCCAACTTTATTGAGACGTCAGATTGAAAATGGCCTGATTTTTCTCCATAAACGGTATATTTCCTCAGTTTAAACATGTGATGTGTTTTCTATGTAAATAAATTATAGGTTTGTGACATTTAAAAATCATTACATTTTGTTTTTAATGTACATTTCACACAGAATTGGGGTTGTACAATAACCAGACACACGTTTATAATAAGCAGATTCACAACTGCTTCAGTCTCCATTAAAAATTTATGACTGCATATTTTATTAAAAAAATTTATTGTGTTCATTTAATAAAACAAACTAAAATACACTTCACAATGAAAACGCAACTCTTCTCCCTCTAGTGGAGAAACGGACTCACTGCACATTCACTCACACTGAGACCATTGTGCAGGAGTGTGTGTACTAATGGGTGAGTGGGTGTGTGTGGGTGTGTACCCAGATGAGTGTGTGTTTAAGTGTGTTTATTTGTGTGTGTTTATTTGAGACCAGAGACTCTTGCTGAAGAAAACTTTACATGTGTGAGTTTTAGGTTAAACACTGTGTACAGATTCCCTTATGTGTTTCATGCAGTCAAAACAGAAAGCCTGTGTGTGTGTGTGTGTGTGTGTGTGTGTGTGTGTGTGTGTGTGTGTGTGCGTGTGTGTGTGCTCTAGTCAGTAATGATAAGCTCATCACAGCCCCAGTCCTCGTAGCTCCCATCAGGCAGGTACCTCCGAATAATGATGGGAATTTTTCTGCCTCTGTAACAAACACAAGAAATTAAATGTTTAAACAACATCAGGGTCTGAACACCAGAGGATCAGGAAATAGAGGGAGAACATGTAATGAGAAGGTTCTGAGCTCTGATTGGTCAGTAACAGCAGCTCTGACAGGAGTGCAGACTAATTTTAACACACTATCGTTTCCACTGATACACTGATTTAAATAGAGAAATGGATTCAACGTATGAGGTGGTGTTAAATAAATAAACAAACGTATGACTGTGGAAGGACTTCAGTGTGTGTGTGTGTGTGTGTGTGTGTGTGTACACTAACTCCACACACACAGTTTTTTACAGTTATAGATTTTAATAGATGTTAACAGGCAGAAATCCTGAGTGTGAATATAAACTTCAGCTCAGAAACATAATCAACACTTATAAAATAAACAGTCCTCTAACAAACACGATTAACACTTTCAGTGTGTATATTAGTGAGAGAGAGAGAAAGAGAGAGAGAGAGAGAGAGAGAGGTGTCGCCTCCTGGTGGTGGGTGTCGGTAGTGTCATTGAGGTGAAAATGAGTAGTAAAGGCGCTGTGACTGTAAACTGTAGTGCAGAATAAACATCCTGATTATTCAGTCAGATGAGAAACTTTTACAGACTTTTTAAAATATTGAGGGGTTTAATTCTATGTAATTGTGTGTAAAATGAATGTGTTGAAGGTGCTGAATTTTCTCCATGATGCTCAGTGTCTGAGCAGAAGAATGTTTCTGCACACCGGCAATAAAAAGGGCAAAATAAATAAAACAACAACAACTGAATAAAGTGTGTACAGCAGTGTTTCCTGATCTGATAGCAGTGTGTAAAAGATGAAAGTTATCGACCACACACACACACACACACACACACACACACACACACACACACACAGTAAGTGTATAAAATGAGCTTTGTGAAGAAATCTATTTCTTTTCATGGTAAATGTTGGTCAGTGGTAAAAAAAAAAGCAGTGACTCAATGAAACTTTGTGTCTGTGAACAATTACATTTGATTTGATTTTAAGAATCTTGTAGGATTGTGTTTTGTGTAGTGTGTTTTTTGTGTACATATCACTGTCTACATAAAAAGTGATTTTTTTTAAAAAGTGACTTTCTGTGTGTGTGAGTGTGTGCGTGCGAAAGAGTGTGTGCGCGTGAGTGCAAGAGTGTGTGCATGTGAGTGTGTGTGCGAGAGTGTGTGTGCGCGTGTGTGAGCGCGTGTGTGAGCGCGTGTGTGAGCGCGTGTGTGAGCGCGTGTGTGAGCGCGTGTGTGAGCGCGTGTGTGAGCGCGTGAGTCCTCGCACGCGCGCACACACTCCCGCGCACACACTCCCGCGCACACACTCCCGCGCACACACTCCCGCGCACACACTCCCGCGCACACACTCCCGCGCACACACTCCCGCGCACACACTCCCGCGCACACACTCCCGCGCACACACTCCCGCGCACACACTCCCGCGCACACACGCACACTTGCACTCGTGTACGTGCGTGTGCGTGCGCCATACTTGAGCTCCTTCATGGCGATCTGCAGAGGATCCGTCTCTCCCTCCAACTCCACCATCACTGGAGCACACATCCTGTGTGGACAGGAAGTGATGTCACTAAAGGAGTACTGTATTAAAGTTATAATATTAATAGAGAGATGATAGGGCTCAGGTGTGAATGTGAGAGAACAGATACACACAGTGGCCACTTTATTAGGAACACAGACATTAATCATACAGTCATGTGATTCAGTTATTAATCAACACTGTTTTAGTGATCAGAAGGGTGTGAGTTTAAATCCCAATAAAATCTTACATCAGTCACACATTTAACCTGCTTGTGTGTGTGTGAGTGTGTATATGTGAGTGTGTGTGTATGTGTGAGAGTGTGTATATGGGTGTGTGTGTCTAAATGTGTGTATGTGTGCGCGTGTGTGTAAATGTGTATGTGTGTGTGTGCGCGTGTGTGTGTGAGAGAGAGTGTATGTGTGTATTTACGCAATCTGTAGTGCTCGAGTTCCCAGCACTCTGGCTCTCTCGTATTTAGTCATGTATGGTGTAGTGATCCTCTTCTGATTGGCCTGCTGTCCTTCTCCTGCAGGGAGGATCTGTACATTCTCCTGATCCTCCTACACACACACACACACACACACACACACACACACACACACACACACACTCAGAACTTAGAGTATAATAATAAAACTGTAAAATGAAGAATAAATCTTACATCCTCCACGTTCTCCAGGTCATCCAGTCCCTCATCCTCCTCCACATCATCAAAATCTCCATCATCAAAACTGCGCTCTCACACACACACACACACACACACACACACACAGTGATTTTTGTCTTGTATTCCACTCTTTATCACAATCATAAGTATTATAAATAATATTAATGATGAGTAATGATATAAATCCTCTCGTCAGTGTGAAGTAAACACCAGTAATCTTCTGCACAGTTGGTCTCTCACGTTAATAAACACTGCAGTGTGAGAGATGAACAGTGATGAAGTCCAAATCCAGGAGGATAAACATGTAACTGGTGAATCACCAATCAGGATCGAGCGCGCGCTCTGTTTTACACGCTTCTGATTGGTGCTCGTGTATCTACTGATCAACACACAGTTCAGTAGAAGGTTTTGGGCTCATTGAGTCTTTACACATACACTGAGGTGATTAAGTGAAGAATCTTGTGATAAAATGATCAGAGGAACATTATAGTTATAATAAATCAGATATTTAAAGTTTAAAAAGACACTTTTACTTGAGTCTTATTTCACAGTGTCTCTACTTTTACTCATATTCATGATTTATTCTTCATCCACCACTGAATATAAAATATAAAAGAGTTTAATAATAAAATACTGTTGTAGTGTGAGAGAAAGACGCCATGTTTCTGTAACTGTGCCTCAGAAACACTGGCCGGGTTTATTATATACATTTATTCAATTATTTTAAAATAAACTCACTCTATAATAATATTAATAATAATAATAAACTCACTTGTCTTCGTTATCAGACATTTTGTCCTTCACAATCCGCGACTTTCACTGCGGAAATAAAATCAAATCAAATCAAATAAACTGCAAAGAAGCAACAACTGCACCTGAACACACACTGAGAGATCACTTCCGCTTACTGCACTTACACTTCCGTTTTTATTATGTTCGGGTAGAAACATGCGCTTTAACACAGGCGTTCCGTAATTCAGCACTAAACAAATACTGTAAACACACACATTACAAAACCTGCAAAAACAAACACACTATATTGTATATAACAACACTGTAAATTAAAGACGGTTATATGTTGTAATTGTGTGCATTATATAATAATATTGTACCAAAAATCTATGTACCTAAATAAAAGTCTATATTTTCAGTAATGTTTACATCTGATTCAAAGAAAAACACTGATCATCAACATCCTCCTACAGTAGAAATATCTCATTATTATTATTATTATTATTATTATTATTATTATTATTATTATTATTATTATATACACTTTTTAGAAATGAAAGAATTTTAGACAATCTTTAATTTA
>NC_139579.1:20000-27500 GCF_946808225.1 Silurus aristotelis
CTATGATCAGTAGCTCCTAGTTTTATAAGCTCAGCATTTGTGATCATCACAGATCCAGCATCAGCTTCTCCATGCCAGAGCCTTTAAACACTCCAGGAGGTCCAATGTCAAAACTCCACACATGTAGCGGGATCCAAATGGCACTGGTACGTCTCTAGATGGTTCGGGATGTTTGCGAGTTCAGCATCTACTTCTTCAAAGGTCCGTAATCATCACGAGGTGGGACGTGACTGGAGCTGGCCAAACCTCAGGATGCCTCGGGATGGGGAGAGAAAGAGAAGCAGTGGAGAGGAATTAGCGTAGCTGCTGTTCATGATATTAACAGCACAAGTTGATAATGTGCATGTGATCAGATGTTCTGGAGCACAAGGTTATGATGTGATGTGTGTGATGTGTGTTATGTGTAGGCTTTGCTAAAAAGATATGTTTTTAATCTACACTTAAACTGGGAGAGTGTATCTGAGCCCCGAACACTGTCAGGAAGACTATTCCAGAGTTTAGGAGCTAAATGTGAAAATGCTCTACCGCCTTTAGTGGACTTTGCTATTCTAGGAACTACTAGAAGCCCAGAGTTTTGAGATCTCAGTGAGCGTGACGGATTGTAGCGTGTTAAAAGACTGGATAGATACATGGGAGCCAAACCATTTAGTGCTTTATAAGTGAGTAGCAGTAGTTTGTAGTCTATTCGAAACTTAATAGGAAGCCAATGTAGGGACGATAAGATTGGGGTTATATGATCGTATTTTCTTGACCTTGTAAGAACTCTTGCTGCTGCATTCTGAACTAACTGAAGCTTGTTTATTAATGATGCAGGACATCCACCTAGTAATGCATTACAATAGTCTATTCTAGAGGTCATAAACGCATGGACGAGCTTCTCTGCATCAGATATAGATAACATATTTCTTAGCTTAGAAATATTTCTAAGGTGAAAGAAGGCTGTTTTTGTAACTTGATTGATGTGATTTTTAAAAGATAAGTTGCTCTAAAATAACTCCCAGGTCTTTTACCGTTGAACTAGTAGTTACAGAACAACCGTCTAAATGCAGGTTGAGATGCTGGAGCTTCTGTGTACTAGTTTTTGGGCCGATGAGCAAAATCTCCGTTTTATCAGAATTTAAAAGTAGAAAGTTATGGGTCATCCAATCTCTTATTTCCTTAACACACTCAGTTATCCAGGTTAATTGAGCTGTATCGCCTGGTTTAGATGAGATATATAGCTGAGTATCATCAGCATAACAATGGAAGCTAATTTCATGCCTTCTAATAATATTTCCTAACGGAAGCATGTATATTGTGAAGAGCAGGGGTCCTAGAACTCACCCTTGTGGCACGCCATAATTTACTTGCATTAGCCTGGATAGCTCTCCATTTAAATCTACGAAATGTTAACAATCGGACAGGTAGGATTTAAACCAGCTTAATGCCTGTCCCTGAATACCGATGTAATTCTGTAAGCGATCTAGGAGAAGATCATGATCTATAGTGTCGAACGCAGCACTAAGATCTAGTAGAACCAACAACGAGATGAAGCCTTGGTCTGAAGCTAAAAACAGGTCATTAGTGATTTTAACTAGAGAAGTTTCTGTGCTATGATGGGGCCTAAAACCTGACTGAAACTCTTCAAAGATATTGTTTTCTTGCAAGTAGGAACAGAACTGGGCAGCGACAATCTTTTCTAAAATCTTAGACATAAATGGGAGATTTGAAATTGGTCTGTAATTCGATAGCGTGTTTGGATGCAGATTAGGTTTTTTAATGAGGGGATTAATAACTGCTAACTTGAGGGATTTAGGGACGTGACCTAACGATAGTGAGGAGTTAATAATATTCAGAAGAGACTCACCAGTTGTATATAACCAGAGGAGGAAGTATCGGAGTACAAACACTTCGTTACTGTACTTCAGTAGATTTTTCTGGTATCAGTTTTTTACTCCACTATTTATTTTCCAGACAACTTTTTACTTTTACTCATTACATTTTTACACAAATATCTGTACTTTTTACTTCTTACATTTTCAAAACCGGCTCGTTACTTTAGTTTTAATTCATTGATTTGGTGAAATATATTTTTTTAATTTTCACTGCGCGCTGATTTTAGCCGAACAACTGATTTCCTGTTACTGCGCGTCTTTTTTAATCCGCTGGTGTATAAAGTCCTGACCCTCACTCACCACAGATGTAGACTAGTTTATGGAGATAAGAATCAGCAGGCAGAAGGCAGTAAGAAGTTTGGGGTTAATGTGGATGAGACAGAGGGAGTCAGTGATGAGAACATGACTGAGATCAGAGACATTCATGATCATCATCATCTTTTCTCTGCTTGTGTTCTATATGTGGATCTTCAGCCTGGATACATTCATTAGGTAACAACATTTTTAATTAGTTTTGTATTAATATATATATTTATATTTGGCTGTCAAAATTAAAATTATTTTAAACGGCACTAAATGTTATTAACACGCCATCAATTCAGCGCGCATTTCTGTTTCTACCATTTTTATATATATAAAAAAAAAATGTCAATACATAAATAAATATGAAAGAGGCGAAAAAAAACCCACCAGCAAAACATAAACTTATTCACGACGTCCCTTCTTTACTTAGATATAAAATAAATAAATAAACTCCACCGAAAAATAATTTTAATCAGTAAACTTTTGCTTTATTTTTGCACAAAGTCTTAAATCAAACACCAAATCTGCCATGTTTTACACAATTAATCCTCTAGGTGGCGTTTTATGGGTTTTTCCCTCATAATGGTTACACGAACATAAATTACTGTCTTTATTGATCGTACAGATAAAAACAATTCATCATTCAAATCTGTAAAATGTCTATGATTTTATATATATATATAAGCTTCTTGACTGGAAGAGGTACAGTTTCTCCGGTATCACCTCATTAACTGTCCGTGTGGAAACATAGCAAAGGCTTCTGCACTATCTGCACGATTGCTACTTTTTGCACTTCTGGTAGATGCCAAACTGCATTTCGTTGCTGTGAACCTGTATTGTGCAATAACAAAGATCTTTCTTTCTTTCTTTCTTTCTTTCTTTCTTTCTTTCTTTCTTTCTTTCTTTCTATCTATCTATCTATCTATCTATCTATCTATCTATCTATCTATCTATCTATCAAATATTAATATGATGTGAGGTCCAGTTAACAGCTAAAACAGGTAGAAGTAATAACTACGTTTTACTTAAGTACATGTCTGAGCCAAAACTTCTTTACTTTCACTTGAGTAAAAAGATATAATCAGTACTTCAACTTTTACCCGATTATTAAAAACATGAGTATCTGCACTTCTACTGAAGTAAAGGATGTGTTTACTTTTGCCACCTCTGTATATAACACTTCCTTCAGTAGTTTAGTGGGAATTGGATCTAACTGACATGTTGTTGATTTAGCTTTCATAATAGCATCATACAGCTCTTCCTGTCCTATACATGTAAAACAGTGTAGTTGTGGGGTTGTAAGTACGATTGTGTCGGGAGATGCTGTCAGAGGTTGAACTGCCACATTTGTTTTTCGAATGTTATCTATTTTTTCAGTGAAGAAATTCATAAAGTCTTCACTACTAAACTGTGATGGAACACATTTTTCAGATCCCTGATTTGTTGTTAATTTAGCGACTGTACTGAAAAGGAACCTGGGGTTGTTTTTGTTATTTTCTATGAGTTTGCTCAGGTGTTTAGCTCTAGCAGCTTTTAGCGCCTGTCTGTAGCTAAGCATACTGTCTTTATACGCAATTCTAAATACCTCCAATTTAGTTTTCCTCCATTTTCTCTCCAGATTACGTGTTGTTCTCTTTAGGGCATGCGTATGACTATTATACCAAGGTGCAGGTGCTTGTTCTCGAACCTTTTTTAACCGGATGGGGGCAACAGTGTCTAAAGTGCTAGTGAGGATAAGGTCTATGTTGTTCGCCATCTCATCAAGATGATCAGCAGTTATGGGTTTAATATGAAACTGAGATAAATCAGGCAGGTTATTTATGAATCTGTCCTTAGTGGTTGGAATAATAGTCCTACCAGGTCGATAACGTGGTGAAACACGGTTAATCTGCTCTACCGGTAGTGTGTACAGTAGGAGATAATGGTCTGTGATGTCATCACTCTGGGGTAAAATATCTATATCAGTGACGTCTGCTCCGTGGGATATTATTAAGTCTAGTGTGTGGTTAAAACGGTGGGTTGGTCTGGTGACGTTTTGTTTAACCCCAAAAGAGTTTAATAAATCAACAAATGATAATCCTAGGGCATCGTTTACATCATCTACATGAATATTAAAATCTCCTACAAGCAGCACAAAATTGATCAAGAGATCGGATAGAAAACAAGCAAACTCTTGAAGAAAATCATCTTTTAAGAAGTCTTTTAAGAGATCAGTGTTGAGACGCCTGAAGGACATTACTGGCTCCCTGGTGTTACCTTTTACTTTATATACAGTGCTGTGAAAAATATTTTTTTCCCAAACACACTTAAATGATTCACATGGATGTGTTGAGGGAAGACATGCAGGTAGTTGGTGTGAAAGAGGCAGATGTAGAGGACAGGGGGGTATGGAGGCGGATGATCCGCTGTGGAGACCCCACTATCGGGAGCAGCCAAAAGAAGAGGAAGAAGAAGACACTTTAATGATTCAGATCATCAAACTACTTTTAATATTACAAAGAAAGAACCCGAGTAAATACAAAATGCAGTTTTTAAATGATGATTTAAACCTGCAACAAAGCTTGTGGAGGAAGTTTGGTAAAGCATCAGTTTTCTAAAGAAATTCAAGAACAGATGAAAAAAAGGAATTGGTGTATCAGTCTGGAAAGGGTTATAAAGTCATTTCTAAAGCTTTGGGAATCCAGCGAACCACAGTGAGAGCCATTATTCACAAAATGAGAAAACTCGGAACAGTGGGGAACCTTCCCGGGAGTGGCTGAGTTACAAAAGTACTCCAAGAGCACAAAACCTCATCCAGCAGCTCATAAAAAAACCCAGAACAACATCTAAAGATCTGCAGGCCTCACTTGCTCTCAGTCAAGGGCAGTTTTCACGATTAGATAAGAAATAGACGGAGAAAAAAATGCATCCATGGACGAGTTTCAAAGTTCAAAGTCACTGTTGAATGAAAAGAACACAAATGCATCTCTAACATTTACCAAAAACATCTTGATTATCCCCAAAACTTTTGGGCAAACATTCTGTGGACTGAGTAGACAAAAGATCAATTTTTTGGAAGGCGTGTGTCCTGTGAAGTAACTCAGCAATTCATAAAAAGTAAATGATATCAGCAGTCAAACATGGTGGTGGTAGTGTGAAGGTCTGGGGCTGCTTTGTAGCTTCAAGACCTGGATGGTTTGCCATAATTGATGGAAACATGAATTCTGTGCTCTACCTGAAAATTTTGAAGGAGAATATCAGGCCACCAGTGCATGACCTCAAGCTCAAGTGCATTTGGGTTCTGCAGCAGGACAATAATCTGAAACACACCAGCAAGTCCTCTGTATGGCTCCAAAAATCTTCTAAAAAATGGAATAGCCGAAATCCAGCTTCATTTCCAGAATCCCACCGAATCTCCGAACTGTTACTGTGACATGAACTTCAGCATCATCACTATGAGAGTTAGTTTATTTAAACCAGCTACAGGCTGTAAGGGCTGTGTGTGTGTGTGTGTGTGTGTGTGTGTGTGTGTGTGTGTGTGTGTGTGTGTGTGTGTGTGTTGGGGGGGGGGGGTGTATGAGGAGAAACTATAATAATCCACACAGCAGATCAAATGCAAACTCAGTGTTTATTACACAGTGTGTGTGTGTGTGTGTGTGTGTGTGTGTGTGTGTGTGTGTGTGTGTATTATTAAATAACTTCTGTAAAAACTGCACACCGGATACACACACACACACACACACACACACACACACACACACACACACACACACACACACACACACACACACACACACACACACAGAGTCTATTAATGTGTGTAAACCAGAAAAAACCTTCCACACTCTTAAAGCACTCTTATTGCAGATTAAACACAGCTACATGTGTACACTAAACACACACACACACACACACACACACACACACACACACACACACACACACACACACACACACAGTACATAACAAATCAGCAGTGCCTAGATTAAGCAGTATATACAGTACACAACATATACTCTCTCTCTCTCACACACACACACACACACACACACACACACACACACACACACACACACACACACACACACACACACAACAAATCAGCAGTGCCTAGATTAAGCAGTATATACAGTACACAACATATACTCTCTCACACACACACACACACACACACACACACACACACACACACACACACACACACACACAACAAATCAGCAGTGCCTAGATTAAGCAGTATATACAGTACACAACATATACTCTCTCACACACACACACACACACACACACACACACACACACACACACACAACAAATCAGCAGTGCCTAGATTAAGCAGTATATACAGTACACAACATATACTCTCTCTCTCACACACACACACACACACACACACACACACAACAAATCAGCAGTGCCTAGATTAAGCAGTATATACAGTACACAACATATACTCTCTCTCTCACACACACACACACACACACACACACACACACAACAGTAAAGTGCACACATGCATATTAAACTATAATCTCAGCTCTTAATCCACTCTTTATGTCACTGTCTCACACACACACACGTGGGTGGGGATAATCAGGTGTACAGTAATGTGTATGTGCAGTGTGTATTGGTTTGGAGATGTGTGTGTGTGTGTGTGTGTGTGTGTGTGTGTGTGTGTTCACTGAGACAGGAAGTGTAACACCAGTACACTAAACTGGGAGGGGCTTAATAAACGGTTGTTAAGGTGATGAAGGAGAACGTCTTCATCACTTCTCTGTACCATATATAGCGGTACATTATAGATGTTTAAATCCTTCAGAACCTCATGTGACACAAGTGACTGACACGTTACCCATCCAGAGACTGTGGTACTGCTACAGTCAGGTCCATAAGCATGTGGACAGTGATGGAGTTTTGGTAATGGAGCTGAAATGAAGCCTGATAATGTGACTGAAGTGTAGATCTTTAATTCACTGAGTTTGTCCAATAATCCTGCAGTTTAATTCAGGAATTACAGCCATGTTTCCACGTGACCTTCACCCTCACACACACAACAGTGGAGCTAACAGTGAAGATAAGATTAATCACTGAAGACCTTCACCCAGCGTGACTTTACTCCTACAGATGCTTCACTGCAGTTAGCAGTGGTGTGGTTTTACATCTATAAAGGTGTCTGATGACTGTAGATGATGTGATGCTCCTTCTTCCTCCACAGAGTTCTTCAGGTGTGTGAAAGAGTTCACTAAAGAAATCTGTGATCATCCAGTTCAGTTGTGCTCAAAGATCTTCCAGGGGTTTTGGTGGTGTTGAGTTGTTGTTCTCCACATCGACTTCTTTTTGGACC
>NC_139579.1:35000-40000 GCF_946808225.1 Silurus aristotelis
TCAGTGTGTGTGTGTGTGTGTGTACCTGTGTTATCCTGCAGTAAGTGGTGTTCAGTATCAGTGTGTGTGTGTGTGTGTGTGTGTGTGTGTGTTTACCTGTGTTATCCTGCAGTAAGTGGTGTTCAGTATCAGTGTGTGTGTGTGTGTGTGTGTACCTGTGTTATCCTGCAGTAAGTGGTGTTCAGTATCAGTGTGTGTGTGTGTGTGTGTGTGTGTGTGTGTGTACCTGTGTTATCCTGCAGTAAGTGGTGTTCAGTATCAGTGTGTGTGTGTGTGTGTGTGTGTGTGTGTGTGTGTGTGTGTGTGTGTGTACCTGTGTTATCCTGCAGTAAGTGGTGTTCAGTATCAGTGTGTGTGTGTGTGTACCTGTGTTATCCTGCAGTAAGTGGTATTCAGTATTAGTGTGTGTGTGTGTGTGTGTGTGTGTGTGTGTGTGTACCTGTGTTATCCTGCAGTAAGTGGTGTTCAGTATCAGTGTGTGTGTGTGTGTGTGTGTGTACCTGTGTTATCCTGCAGTAAGTGGTGTTCAGTATCAGTGTGTGTGTGTGTGTGTGTGTGTGTGTGTGTGTGTGTGTGTGTGTGTGTGTGTGTGTGTGTGCCTGTGTTATCCTACAGTAAGTGGTGTTCAGTATCAGTGTGTGTCTGTGTGTACCTGTGTTATCCTGCAGTAAGTGGTGTTTAGTATCAGTTTGTGTGTGTGTGTGTGTGTGTGTGTGTGTGTGTGTGTGTGTACCTGTGTTATCCTGCAGTAAGTGGTGTTCAGTATCAGTGTGTGTGTGTGTGTGTGTGTGTGTGTGTGTGTGTACCTGTGTTATCCTGCAGTAAGTGGTGTTCAGTATCAGTGTGTGTGTGTGTGTGTGTGTGTGTGTACCTGTGTTATCCTGCAGTAAGTGGTGTTCAGTATCAGTGTGTGTGTGTGTGTGTGTGTGTGTGTGTGTACCTGTGTTATCCTGCAGTAAGTGGTGTTCAGTATCAGTGTGTGTGTGTGTACCTGTGTTATCCTGCAGTAAGTGGTGTTCAGTATCAGTGTGTGTGTGTGTGTGTGTGTGTGTGTATCTGTGTTATCCTGCAGTAAGTGGTGTTCAGTATCAGTGAGTGTGTGTGTGTGTGTGTGTGTGTACCTGTGTTATCCTGCAGTAAGTGGTGTTCAGTATCTGTGTGTGTGTGTGTGTGTGTGTGTGTGTGTGTGTGTGTGTGTACCTGTTATCCTGCAGTAAGTGGTGTTCAGTATCAGTGTGTGTGTGTGTGTGTGTACCTGTGTTATCCTGCAGTAAGTGGTGTTCAGTATCAGTGTGTGTGTGTATGTGTGTGTGTGTGTACCTGTGTTATCCTGCAGTAAGTGGTGTTCAGTATCAGTGTGTGTGTACCTGTGTTATCCTGCAGTAAGTGGTGTTCAGTATCAGTGTGTGTGTGTGTGTGTGTACCTGTGTTATCCTGCAGTAAGTGGTGTTCAGTATCTGTGTGTGTGTGTACCTGTGTTATCCTGCAGTAAGTGGTGTTCAGTATCAGTTTGTGTGTGTGTGTGTGTGTGTGTGTGTGTGTGTGTGTGTACCTGTGTTATCCTGCAGTAAGTGGTGTTCAGTATCAGTGTGTGTGTGTGTACCTGTGTTATCCTGCAGTAAGTGGTGTTCAGTATCAGTTTGTGTGTGTGTGTGTGTGTGTACCTGTGTTATCCTGCAGTAAGTGGTGTTCAGTATCAGTTTGTGTGTGTGTGTGTGTGTGTGTGTGTGTGTGTGTGTGTGTGTGTGTGTGTGTGTGTATACTTGTGTTATCCTGCAGTAAGTGGTGTTTAGTATCAGTGTGTGTGTGTGTGTGTGTGTGTGTACCTGTGTTATCCTGCAGTATGTGGTGTTTAGTATCAGTGTGTGTGTGTGTGTGTACCTGTGTTATCCTGCAGTAAGTGGTGTTCAGTATCAGTGTGTGTGTGTGTACCTGTTATCCTGCAGTAAGTGGTGTTCAGTATCAGTGTGTGTGTGTGTGTGTGTGTGTGTGTGTGTGTGTGTGTGTGTGTACCTGTGTTATCCTGCAGTAAGTGGTGTTCAGTATCAGTGTGTGTGTGTGTGTGTGTGTGTGTGTGTGTACCTGTGTTATCCTGCAGTAAGTGGTGTTCAGTATCAGTGTGTGTGTGTGTGTGTGTGTGTGTGTGTGTGTGTGTGTGTGTACCTGTGTTATCCTGCAGTAAGTGGTGTTCAGTATCAGTGTGTGTGTGTGTGTACCTGTGTTATCCTGCAGTAAGTAGTGTTCAGTATCAGTGTGTGTGTGTGTGTGTACCTGTGTTATCCTGCAGTAAGTGGTGTTCAGTATCAGTGTGTGTGTGTGTACCTGTGTTATCCTGCAGTAAGTGGTGTTCAGTATTAGTGTGTGTGTGTGTGTGTGTGTGTGTGTACCTGTGTTATCCTGCAGTAAGTGGTGTTCAGTATCAGTGTGTGTGTGTGTGTGTGTGTGTGTGTGTGTGTACCTGTGTTATCCTGCAGTAAGTGGTGTTCAGTATCAGTGTGTGTGTGTGTACCTGTGTTATCCTGCAGTAAGTGGTGTTCAGTATCAGTGTGTGTGTGTGTGTACCTGTGTTATCCTGCAGTAAGTGGTGTTCAGTATCAGTGTGTGTGTGTGTGTGTGTGTGTGTACCTGTGTTATCCTGCAGTAAGTGGTGTTCAGTATCAGTGTGTGTGTGTGTACCTGTGTTATCCTGCAGTAAGTGGTGTTCAGTATCAGTGTGTGTGTGTGTGTGTGTGTGTGTGTACCTGTGTTATCCTGCAGTAAGTGGTGTTCAGTATTAGTGTGTGTGTGTGTGTGTGTACCTGTGTTATCCTGCAGTAAGTGGTGTTTAGTATCAGTTTGTGTGTGTGTGTGTGTGTGTGTGTGTGTGTGTGTGTACCTGTGTTATACTGCAGTAAGTGGTGTTCAGTATCAGTGTGTGTGTGTGTACCTGTGTTATCCTGCAGTAAGTGGTGTATAGTATCAGTGTGTGTGTGTGTGTGTGTGTGTGTGTGTGTGTGTGTGTGTGTGTGTACCTGTGTTATCCTGCAGTAAGTGGTGTTCAGTATCAGTGTGTGTGTGTGTACCTGTGTTATCCTGCAGTAAGTGGTGTTCAGTATCAGTGTGTGTGTGTGTGTGTGTGTGTGTACCTGTGTTATCCTGCAGTAAGTGGTGTTCAGTATTAGTGTGTGTGTGTGTGTGTGTGTGTACCTGTGTTATCCTGCAGTAAGTGGTGTTCAGTATCAGTGTGTGTGTGTGTGTGTGTGTACCTGTGTTATCCTGCAGTAAGTGGTGTTCAGTATCTGTGTGTGTGTGTACCTGTGTTATCCTGCAGTAAGTGGTGTTTAGTATCAGTTTGTGTGTGTGTGTGTGTGTGTGTGTGTGTGTGTGTGTGTGTGTGTACCTGTGTTATACTGCAGTAAGTGGTGTTCAGTATCAGTGTGTGTGTGTGTGTACCTGTGTTATCCTGCAGTAAGTGGTGTATAGTATCAGTGTGTGTGTGTGTGTGTGTGTGTGTGTGTGTGTGTGTGTGTGTGTGTACCTGTGTTATCCTGCAGTAAGTGGTGTTCAGTATCAGTGTGTGTGTGTGTACCTGTGTTATCCTGCAGTAAGTGGTGTTCAGTATCAGTTTGTTTGTGTGTGTGTGAGTGTACCTGTGTTATCCTGCAGTAAGTGGTGTTCAGTATCAGTTTGTGTGTGTGTGTGTGTGTGTGTGTACCTGTGTTATCCTGCAGTAAGTGGTGTTTAGTATCAGTTTGTGTGTGTACCTGTGTTATCCTGCAGTAAGTGGTGTTCAGTATCAGTTTGTGTGTGTACCTGTGTTATCCTGCAGTAAGTGGTGTTCAGTATCAGTGTGTGTGTGTGTGTGTACCTGTGTTATCCTGCAGTAAGTGGTGTTCAGTATCAGTTTGTGTGTGTGTGAGTGTACCTGTGTTATCCTGCAGTAAGTGATGTTCAGTATCAGTTTGTGTGTGTGTGAGTGTACCTGTGTTATCCTGCAGTAAGTGGTGTTCAGTATCTGTGTGTGTGTGTACCTGTGTTATCCTGCAGTAAGTGGTGTTCAGTATCAGTTTGTGTGTGTGTGTGTGTGTGTGTGTGTGTGTACCTGTGTTATCCTGCAGTAAGTGGTGTTCAGTATCAGTTTGTGTGTGTGTGTGTGTGTGTGTACCTGTGTTATCCTGCAGTAAGTGGTGTTCAGTATCTGTGTGTGTGTGTATACCTGTGTTATCCTGCAGTAAGTGGTGTTCAGTATCTGTGTGTGTGTGTGTGTACCTGTGTTTTCCTGCAGTAAGTGGTGTTCAGTATCTGTGTGTGTGTGTACCTGTGTTATCCTGCAGTAAGTGGTGTTCAGTATCAGTTTGTGTGTGTGTGTGTACCTGTGTTATCCTGCAGTAAGTGGTGTTCAGTATCAGTTTGTGTGTGTGTGTGTGTGTGTGTGTACCTGTGTTATCCTGCAGTAAGTGGTGTTCAGTATCAGTGTGTGTGTGTGTACCTGTGTTATCCTGCAGTAAGTGGTGTTCAGTATCAGTGTGTGTGTGTGTACCTGTGTTATCCTGCAGTAAGTGGTGTTCAGTATCAGTTTGTGTGTGTGTGTGTGTGTGTGTGTGTGTGTGTGTGTGTGTGTATACTTGTGTTATCCTGCAGTAAGTGGTGTTTAGTATCAGTGTGTGTGTGTGTGTGTGTGTGTGTGTGTGTGTGTGTACCTGTGTTATCCTGCAGTAAGTGGTGTTTAGTATCAGTGTGTGTGTGTGTGTGTGTACCTGTGTTATCCTGCAGTAAGTGGTGTTCAGTATCAGTGTGTGTGTGTGTGTGTGTGTACCTGTTATCCTGCAGTAAGTGGTGTTCAGTATCAGTGTGTGTGTGTGTGTGTGTGTGTGTGTACCTGTGTTATCCTGCAGTAAGTGGTGTTCAGTATCAGTGTGTGTGTGTGTGTGTGTGTGTGTGTGTGTGTACCTGTGTTATCCTGCAGTAAGTGGTGTTCAGTATCAGTGTGTGTGTACCTGTGTTATCCTGCAGTAAGTAGT
>NC_139579.1:47500-62500 GCF_946808225.1 Silurus aristotelis
TAGGGGTTTAGTTCAGGCTCCGGGCTCTGAACACCTTTCCAAGGAACACCAGGCTGAAACTCTGACACACACACACACACACACTCTGTCAGACATGACTGCAGCTGAGTGAAAACCTCCTGGTTGATAACTGTTTGTGTGTTTTATACCTGGTGGCCAGCTGGGGGTGTTTGGAGTGGAGCCTATTTTACCACCAGGGATTCTATACCAACTGTCAATCAGACCTGGTGAGGCCACGCCCACATTATCCACTCCCACCATATCATAGTGGGGGTATGAGGAGTCACCTCTGAGCTTCACTTGGCCTGGGAGGACACCTGCACGCACGCACGCACACACACACACACACACACACACACAAACAGTAGTAGTCAGCGTGTGTGTGTGTGTGTCTGTGTGTGTGTGTGTGTGTGTGTGTGTGTGTGTGTGTGTGTGCGTCATACCATTCTTGAGCATTATGGAATCAGGAGGGGAAGGGCAAAGTGGATGTCCTGCCTCCATCATCCATTTAAACTGAGGTTGAGCTCCTCCTAGTTCTTTTACTCCACTAATCACTGACTCAGGCTCCACCCCTGATACAAAACCTGCCAGAGGAACAGAGGATAGAAATCAGTTACCACTTCCTGTCTGAACATCTTTTAGTTCTATGTGAATGTTTGCGAACAACATTAAATATATTTTGACTTCATATTATATACAGTGGAACCCGGTTATGTCGATGTCCTAGGGGGTCGCCAAAAAGCATCGAGGTAACCGATGATCGAGATAAACGAAAATCAACATGGCGGCAGTATATTAACGTGCTTGAAATTTCTTTATGTACATGATGTGCGTTAATAAATAAGAATGTGCATGCACGTGTTTTTGAAGGGTTTTTTACCGAAAAAAAATGCTTAGACAAAGAGAGAATTTGGCGGTTCCACTTCAAAAACGTTCAAAAACTTAATAGCGTTGTCGAGGTAACCGAGGGGGAGATCAGTGGGTTCCCACTGTGTATATATATATATATATATACAGTGAGGAAAATAAGTATTTGAACACGCTGCTATTTTGCAAGTTCTCCCACTTAGAAATCATGGAGGGGTCTGAAATTGTCATCGTAGGTGCGAGAGACATAATCTAAAAAAAAAATCCAGAAATCACAATATATGATTTTGTAACTATTTATTTGTATGATACAGCTGCAAATAAGTATTTGAACACCTGTCTATCAGCTAGAATTCTGACCCTCAAAGACCTGTTAGTCTGCCTTTAAAATGTCCACCTCCACTACATTTATTATCCTAAATTAGATGCACCTGTTTGAGGTCGTTAGCTGCATAAAGACACCTGTCCACCCCATACAATCAGTAAGAATCCAACTACTAACATGGCCAAGACCAAAGAGCTGTCCAAAGACACTAGAGACAAAATTGTACACCTCCACAAGGCTGGAAAGGGCTACGGGGAAATTGCCAAGCAGCTTGGTGAAAAAAGGTCCACTGTTGGAGCAATCATTAGAAAATGGAAGAAGCTAAACGTGACTGTCAATCTCCCTCGGACTGGGGCTCCATGCAAGATCTCACCTCGTGGGGTCTCAATGATCCTAAGGAAGGTGAGAAATCAACCCAGAACTACATGGGAGGAGCTGGTCAATGACCTGAAAAGAGCTGGGACCACCGTTTCCAAGGTTACTGTTGGTAATACACTAAGACGTCATGGTTTGAAATCATGCATGGCACGGAAGGTTCCCCTGCTTAAACCAGCACATGTCCAGGCACGTCTTAAGTTTGCCAATGACCATTTGGATGATCCAGAGGAGTCATGGGAGAAAGTCATGTGGTCAGATGAGACCAAAATAGAACTTTTGAGTCATAATTCCACTAAACCTGTTTTTAAGGAAGAAGAATGATGAGTACCATCCCAAGAACACCATCCCTACTGTGAAGCATGGGGGTGGTAGCATCATGCTTTGGGGGTGTTTTTCTGCACATAGGACAGGGCGACTGCACTGTATTAAGGAGAGGATGACCGGGGCCATGTATTGCGAGATTTTGAGGAACAACCTCCTTCCCTCAGTTAGAGCATTGAAGATGGGTCGAGGCTGGGTCTTCCAACATGACAATGACCCGAAGCACACAGCCAGGATAACCAAGGAGTGGCTCTGTAAGAAGCATATCAAGGTTCTGGCGTGGCCTAGCCAGTCTCCAGACCTAAACCCAATAGAGAATCTTTGGCGGGAGCTCAAACTCCGTGTTTCTCAGCGACAGGCCAGAAACCTGACTGATCTAGAGAAGATCTGTGTGGAGGAGTGGGCTAAAATCCCTCCTGCAGTGTGTGCAAACCTGGTGAAAAACTACAGGAAACGTTTGACCTCTGTAATTGCAAACAAAGGCTCCTGTACCAAATATTAACATTGACTTTCTCAGGTGTTTAAATACTTATTTGCAGCTGCATCATACAAATAAATAGTTAAAAAATCATACATTGTGAGTTCTGGATTTTTTTTTTTAGATTATGTCTCTCACAGTGGACATGCACCTACGATGACAATTTCAGACCCCTCCATGATTTCTAAGTGGGAGAACTTGCAAAATAGCAGTGTTCAAATACTTATTAACTGCTGAGTAAACTGGTTTATTAATGGGGCTGAGTGTGGGATCCTGCACTCCAACTCACCTGGGAAAGAGGTGGGGCTTTTAGGGAGTTGCTGAAGAACTGCCATAATACGACCAATCTACATACGGGGGGGGGAGAGAGATGTGTATGTCTGGTCTGTATTTCTCATGTCTACACTTGTTTAATGAAGTTACATTAATCTTCACTACCTGCTGAGGGTCCTGATGCTGAAGCAGAGGAAGAGGAGGAAGAGGAGGAGGAGGGGGAGGAGGAAGATGATGGGGAAACTTCCTGTGAGAAAGGAAATGATGTTGCTGCTGCTGCTGCTGGAGCAGAAGCTGATACGCCTGAGAACAAGAGCACGAAAGGCAACATTTATTTATTTGTCATCAGTTAACATTCAGTCACAGCACAGAGTAGAGAATCTGTTTACCAGCTGGACCTGCTGCATGTGGGGGTGTAGACCTCCGAGCAGGGCCAAGTGCTGAGGGGACGAGTGTGTGGGGAACATCGGATTCACAACAGACCCTGAAACCTGTACAAACAATAACACACATTGTTTCAGGAACACACCATCATTAACATTTCTCAACACCATCATTCAACACCACCATTACCATTAATCAACATTCTTGAACATTCTACAATCACTCTGAACATTCTAGAACATCTCCCCTTACAACATTAAATATATTTCGACATATACAGTGGGTACGGAAAGTATTCAGACCCCCTTACATTTTTCACTCTTTGTTATATTGCAGCCATTTGCTAAAATAATTTGGGTTCATTCTTCTTCCTCATGAATGTACACACGGCTCCCCATACTGACAGAAAAACACAGAATTGTTGACATTGTTGCAGATTTATTAAAAAAGAAAAACTGAAATATCACATGGTCCTAAGTATTCAGACCCTTTGCTCAGTATTTAGTAGAAGCCCCCTTTTGATCTAATACAGCCAGGAGTCTTTTTGGGAAAGATGCAACAAGTCTTTCACACCTGGATTTGGGGATCCTCTGCCATTCCTCCTTGCAGATCCTCTCCAGTTCTGTCAGGTTGGACGGTAAACGTTGGTGTACAGCTATTTTTAGGTCTCTCCAGAGATGCTCAATTGGGTTTAAGTCAGGGCTCTGGCTGGGCCATTCAAGAACAGTCACGGAGTTGTTGTGAAGCCACTCCTTCGTTATTGTAGCTGTGTGCTTAGGGTCATTGTCTTGTTGGAAGGTAAACCTTCGGCCCAGTCTGAGGTCCAGAGCACTCTGGAGAAGCTTTTCGTCCAGGATATCCCTGTACTTGGCCGCATTCATCTTTCCCTCGATTGCAACCAGTCGTCCTGTCCCCACAGCATGATGCTGCCACCACCATGCTTCACTGTTGGGACTGTATTGGACAGGTGATGAGCAGTGCCTGGTTTTCTCCACACATACCGCTTAGAATTAAGGCCAAAAAGTTCTATTTTGGTCTCATCAGACCAGAGAATCTTATTTCTCACCATCTTGGAGTCCTTCAGGTGTTTTTTAGCAAACTCCATGCGGGCTTTCATGTGTCTTACACTGAGGAGAGGCTTCCATCGGGCCACTCTGCCATAAAGCCCCGACTGGTGAAGGGCTGCAGTGATGGTTGACTTTCTACAACTTTCTCCCATCTCCTGACTGCATCTCTGGAGCTCAGCCACAGGGATCTTTGGGTTCTTCTTTACCTCTCTCACCAAGGCTCTTCTCCCCCGATAGCTCAGTTTGGCCGGTCGGCCAGCTCTAGGAAGGGTTCTGGTCGTCCCAAACGTCTTCCATTTGAGGATTATGGAGGCCACTGTGCTCTTAGGAACCTTAAGTGCAGCAGAAATCTTTTTGTAACCTTGGCCAGATCTGTGCCCTGCCACAATTCTGTCTCTGAGCTCTTCAGGCTGTTCCTTTGACCTCATGATTCTCATTTGCTCTGACATGCATTGTGATCTGGAAGGTCTTATATAGACAGGTGTGTGGCTTTCCTAATCAAGTCCAATCAGTATAATCAAACACAGCTGGACTCAAATGAAGGTGTAGAACCATCTCAAGGATGATCAGAAGAAATGGAGAGCACCTGAGTTAAATATATGAGTGTCACAGCAAAGGGTCTGAATACTTAGGACCATGTGATATTTCAGTTTTTCTTTTTTAATAAATCTGCAACAATGTCAACAATTCTGTGTTTTTCTGTCAATATGGGGAGCTGTGTGTACATTCATGAGGAAGAAGAATAACCCTAAATGATTTTAGCAAATGGCTGCAATATAACAAAGAGTGAAAAATTTAAGGGGGTCTGAATACTTTCCGTACCCACTGTGTATATATATATATATATATATATACACACACACCATAATTTCCGGACTATAAAGCGCACCCTTATATAAGAATTTGACAAAGATTTTTATTTTGAACATAAATAAGCTGCACCTGTCTATAAGCCGCAGGTGTCTACACTTAAACTAATGAACTTTACACAGGCTTTAATGAAAGACACTAAATGCAATATGTTGCGCTTCTATTAGGAGCAGAGGGTATTTTGGAAATACGGCATGCCACTGCATTTTTTCCGGTATTACTGCGTGTGCGTGTGGAGACTGAGGAATATGTCCTTATTATTTTCTGATGCTCATTTCTAAGTTTCTTTGACTAACCCGTAACGGTGTTGCCAAAAAAAATAAAAAAGCACGAGTTTTGGAAACCTGTCTGTGCTTATATGATTTCTATTGTAACTGGAGTTAGTGAGCTCTCCCTTCACACAGACTCAACACCCTACAACGGCTTGTATCTAAACAGTAGCCCACCAAGAAAGTCATTGTTCACTGTCTTCCTCCTTCCTTTCACAACTACAGTGGTACCTTGACCTACGAGTTTAATTGGTTCCGTGGACGAGCTCGTATCTCAATTTGCTCGCACATGAAATCAGTTTTCCATATTAAAAATACTTAAAATGGCATTAATCCGCTCCAAACCTCAAAATGACCCCGTTTTTATGATTCATGTTATTGAATTGGAAAATACATTTCTAAATAACAAATCTTGTAAAAAAAAAATGTATTTGATATAATAAGGTTTTATTCAGTGTATTTACCTTGGAGATGAGACGACTTGAGCTAACGAAAACGCCGGTGGGTTTTGTGTGTGTGTGTGTGTGTGTGTGTGTGTGTGTGTGTGTGTGTGTGGAGGGGGGTAGAGGCGATAAGCGGAGGCGGAGGGAAAACTCGTTTTTTACTATCACTACTGTACACTACGTATCCATAAACTTTAAAATTGTAACTTTTTCTTCTTTGCTTATTTGAATTTTCGTCACAATCTTCAATTTCTGGCTTCGAGTCGCCATCTAGCAGCGGTGTCTCGAACTCGTACCTCAATTTTTTTCTCACGTAACAAAGCAAAAAAATCGACCGAGTGACCGCCCGTACCTCGGAAAACTCGTACATCAATGCACTCGTAGGTCAAAGTACCACTGTATTTCTCTGGGGAGTTTATCTTTTGTCATCGTCGTGTGCCACCGGTGGAAGTTTTTCTCCCGATGCCGTGCAGCTCAGAACACAGGTGAGGTGCGTTTTTTCGTTTCCGTTCGGAAATTTCATTGGTCTAATGTTATTTGGTTCAGTTTTTTGGCTTGAAGTTTGTGAAACCGGGAAAAACCCAGGATAAATTCATAAATAAGTCGCTTCATTGTTTAAGCCGCAGAGTTCAAAACGTAGGAAAAAATATGGTATATATTGCGATTCTCAACACCATCATTCAACAACATCATTAACATTATTCAACACTATTATTTACCACCACCATCATTTAACACCATCAATCAACACCATCATTCAGTCATTTAACACCATTATTTAACACCACCATCATTTACATTACTTAACACCATCATTTAACATTGTCATTCAACACCATAAACCTACCTGAGGTGGGAGGAACTGCTGAGGCACTTGTGCTCGTACTCCAGGGGAAGGATTTATGTGATGCACACCCGGCTGCTGCACTCCTCTTAAATGTGCACTGGTGTTAAACACACCAGTCTATAAACAAGCAATTTCATAATATTAATTTACATCAGAATTTCCACTGTAAAGCACCGACAGTGTCACACAACTGTTCTGATAGATTTTACACTACTGCTGTGGCATGTTAACCAAAATGGTATATTGTATATTTACAAACAATTAATTTACACTATATATATATATATATACATACAGCGGGGAAAATAAGTATTTGACACATCAGCATTTTTATCAGCTATTGACACAATTTCCACCAAATGTAGCATCAAGCCAAATATTAAATTCATACAAAGAAATCAGAACATTTAAGTCTACAAGTTGAGTCATAATAAATAAAGTGAAATGACAGAGGGAATAAGTATTGAACACACTTTATTTAATACTTTGTAGAAAAGCCTTTGTTGGTGATTACAGCGTCTAGACGTCTCTTGTATGGAGGGACCAGTCGTCTGCATTGTTCAGGAGTGATTCTGACCCATTCTTCCACACAAATGCTCTTTAAATCTTGACGGTTCCTTGGGCCTCTTTTATGAACTTTGATCTTCAGTTCTCTCCAGAGATTTTCGATGGGATTTAGGTCAGGTGATTGACTGGGCCATTCAAACAACTTGATTTTCTTTCTTTGAAACCACTTCATTGTTTCCTTGGTCTTGTGTTTGGGATCGTTGTCTTGCTGAAAGGTCCACCCTCTTTTCATTTTCAGCTTTCTGGTAGATGGAAGCAGATTTTTATCCAGAATGTTCCAGTACATTTCTCCATTCATCCTGCCTTCAATAATATAAAGTCTGCCAGTACCCCTTGCTGAAAAGCAGCCTCAAACCATGATGCTTCCACCCCCAAACTTAACAGTTGGTATGGTGTTCTTGGGGTGGTGGGCAGTGCCATTTCTTCTCCAAACATGGTGTGTAGAATGACTGCCAAAAAGTTTAATTTTGCTTTCATCTGACCATACTATAGTCTCCCAATAATCCACAGGCTTCTCCAAATGCTCTTTCACAAACTTTAACCGAGCCTCAACATGCTTTTTGTTCAGCAATGGAGTCTTGCGTGGTGAGCGTGCATGGATGCCATGGCGCTTCAGTGCATTGCTGGAAATGCGCCTATCACCATTCCCATCAAAATACTTTACAACGATAAGATTACGAAGATCTTGAGAGAGTTCTTTGCTTTTACCCATCATGAAGTCTTTCCTGTGTGCCTCCTGGGTAATTAGAAGCCTTTAGGGCCATCAATTAGGACTAAAGCAGCTGATATCAATTAGTACTGATAGGGGGCAGTGTTTCTCTCTCAATACTGACAGATTTCAGCTGATCTCTTGGATTTCTATGCCATTTTGCACCTTGTTTTCTTCATGTGTTCAATACTTATTCCCTCTGTCATTTCACTTTATTTATTATAACTTGTAGACTTAAATGTTCTGATTTCTTTGTATGAATTCAATATTTGGCTTGATGGTGACATCTGTTGGAAATTTTGTCAATAGCCCACTTAGAAACCCCTTACTGATAAAAATGCTGATGTGTCAAATACTTATTTTCCCCGCTGTGTTAGAACTGAAACAAATACTCAAGTAATTTAAACACAAAAATGCATTGAGGCAAATTACTTTATATTTTGATACTTTGTTTAGTCCATTTAACTACAAAAGGAACTGTTTCCCCACGGGCCGTTATTACTGACACACCACCCACTAAACTCTGGAGCGCTCTGGACAGGGAACACAGAAGATGCTGCAGAATGAAAATGGAGGAATGGAGAAAAAACGGTGAGGGAAGAGGACGAGATTCAGGTTAAAGAAAAAGCCAGAACGGTTCCAAAGTCTGGGATCATTTCAAACTAAAACATAAAGAAAACACTGTCCAGTGTGTTTACCGTTTTTACAGTCATTTAAATTTGATTTATATATTTTTATTTATGATTTTTCTATTTTCTATTTTTATATTTAATATTTGTACATTTGTATTTGCATTCTGTTTTAATATGGAAATGAAATGCACTAAATGGGTTTAGTTTTTATAGATATTCTTTTGTGCACTTTCAGCAATAAAAATTTAAATTTTTCTAAAAAGGACACAAATGACGTTCAGAGACACGTCTTATTTTCTCTCGTATATTTAATATTGATCTTTAATAACGAGAAAATACTTCTTACCAGATGATTACCAGATTAATGGATAGAATAATCCGTAGAACACGTGATGAATAAAATAATCAATAGCTGCAGCCCTGATACACACACACACACACACACAATGTTTTATTATAAGGTCTTACTGTTCCTGGCTCCTTCAAGCTGTGAGAGCGAAAGCTTCCTCCACCTCTTCCTCCTCTCCTCATCTCCCCATTATAGTCGTTTATCCCTCTCCTGTTCCTGTCTGGTGCTGAGAGAGCCTCTTCATCCTGATCCAAACCAGTATGTGATAGCCATGTTAGCTACATGCTGTACACTGAGCAGATCACTGTGATGTTACATGATGCACATGTGTGTTGCAGGTTCTTCAGTCTGATTCCTATGCACACTTTACATTCAGTAAATTACAATGAAACTTTGATGCCATATCATCACTCAGTTATGAGTTACCGTGATTGCCATGTTTGACATCTGCCGAGATACCGAACCTGTCCAGGAACTCGCCCCGTTTCCTTTTAGAGGAGCCTGAAGGAAAACAGGACAATTCTGAAAATCCGATTGTAGACAAAATCAGCTAGAATGCAAGACACCTACATACCTTTCCTCCAGTTCTTCTGCCACCGTGGTTCCAACCTCCAGAGGAAAAGGAGGACGTGTTGTCTTGAGACCTGTTGCCCCACATTCCAGAACCACTATCTTCCTCCTCCCAGCTGGAATGGTGTGAAGTTTTTAATCCTTCATCACTCCAGCCATCTTGCATAGTCTTTGGACCTGTGGAAAGATAAATTTGTGAAAATTTCAGTCTGTAACTGGAGATCCAGATACAAGGTGTAGTCTAAACAAGTGCCGTGTCCACCTCATGGAAAAACATGAGTTCTTCAGGGTACTGCCTTACTAATGTTTTATACTGTACAGGAAATACATGTAGTGGAAGATCTTTAAGAGCAAAGTGGGAATTAAAATCACGAAATTCAGTGATCAACCACGAATATTGGGAAAACTTCACCAAAACCACTTCACACTGATCTTTCATCAGAACCCAAACTAGAGTTGGCTTAGACCTTAGATGATCAGTGGTGGTAGATCACAATTAGGGTTGGTCCTAAAACGAATGACTTACATCCCTTTACATTTTTAGGGTTGGCTAGAGACCATCACAGGAAGCAGGGTTTGGTACATCTGGCCAGGAAATACAAAGCCATTCTTACCAGTTTTGGATGAATTGGAAGGGGAACTGCTCCATACTGTCCCTTTCCCAGATTCTTCTGGATCTCTCCAGCTTGAGGGAGCATCAAAGGCCTTCCCCCAGCCTGCTGCGCTAGTGTTCATGAACTGTTCAGAAGCACCAGCACTGCGTTCCCATGCTGAAGATGTTGAAGGAAAGAAGTTAAAAGTGATGAAGATCATGATTACAAGTATAAAAGATTGGTGCAACATTGACCCACATTTTTCTCACATCTGTGCATCCTTTCATACGACATTCAGTTCACTTCACCTGCATTTTTGTCTCTGCTGGTCACAGTGGTGGCAGACATGGACTCATGATGTTGTTGAGATGGCTCACTCCTCTGCTGCAGGTTGCTCTTGTCCCACATGTTAACGCTCCTGTGGTCATAGTGAGTAGGGTCACCCCAGGCTGATGTACCATCATCAATCTCCATCTTCCTGCTTATGGACTGGGGTGAGGGCTCTTCCCAACCACTTGGCTCAATGGCTGAAGATGTGTGTGGGATGGGACCAGGCTTCCATCCCGAGTTTTGGTTCAGGGCCAACGGGCCCGTGGGTGGATCCTTGGACTCCTGCGAGCTGTTTGGTGGTGTTAGCTGGGAGTGTGAGTGCTGCAGGTGCTGCTGATTTGAGCTTTGCAGTGCCATGTGATTGTTAGGTGTATGTTGCGGGTGGCGATTGTCCCCCCACACCTGCTGCTGTTTGTTCTGTCCCTCATCCTCAGAGTCAGCCCATGATCTCTCACCTTGTTCAGCTCTACCCTTGTTTTCTCCCCACTGAGTGTTACCCAGGCCCCAACTGCCCCTGTCCTGTTCTCTCTGTTGCAGAGCTTCTTTTCTATTCCCATGCCAACTATCTTCCTGCTCATCTTTGATAGCCTCAACCCAGCTGTTGTCTCTCCCTGTCAATAAAGCCCCCTGTTTACTCTCTATTCTCTCCTCACTTTGCCCCCATGTATTCCCTGTCCCATGGCTTCTGGACCCCTTCACATGGCCCTGCAAATCCCTGGACCAAGAAGGGCAGCTGAGGCTGTTTACATCCACCTGAGCACGCCCAGTCCAGTCCTGACCTGTTTCAGATCTACTGCCCACCTCCAAATTCCATGCTATGCTCTGCTTAATCTGAATCTGCCCCCAGCCAGTGTTAGAAAGTACTCTGGGATCCAGATCACTTCGATTGAGCAGTCTCTGTAAGGTCACTTCAGTGCATGACGATTGAGTTCTGGAAGTGCTGTTAGAACAAGTACCATCTTCACTGCTTCCATGACCAGAAGACTGATGCTCTGATCCATCCCTTTCACTCTCATTCGCCCCTTTCTCACGATCTCTTCTTACTGTTTTGGTTGCGATCATTTGAGTGTCTTGTAAACAATCAGGAGGGTTTTCTTTTACATGTCCACTACTGCCCTCTTTTGGCACGTCCCCTCGACTCTCTAAAGCTATCTGCTTTTTTAGACCACTTCCTTTTTCAGCCTGGACTGTTTGAGATACTTCATGGCTGACTTTCCACCCCACTTGACTTTCCACAGAAGTTCCCCACATTTCTCCAGGCTTCAGCACTTCCCCACTTGCCTTTCTATGACATGTGTCAGGAATTAAGACTTCGAGATTTGAAGTGAAAGTTGGAAGCTGTACTGCCTGATTTAACTTTTTGCAGTCAGTAGCAGCTTCCACTTGTTTTGGTCCCACTTCTTCTTCCACCCTGTTCTCCACAGACTGGCCGTCATCCTGTCTTTGGATCTGCTGCATGCTTTCTGCATCTGCCCGATTCAAGGCAGTTTCACAGTGGGAAGGGGGGACTGATTCTGAGTTCTCTTCATCTGCAGTGACACCAGGATCCACCTGTTCTGAATTGTCCTCTTGCTTGCTGTGATTGTATTCCCATGAAGTTTTGTTTAAGGACTCACTCTGCCTCCTGCTCCTGCCTTTGTCCATTACAATCTTAGCCATTCCCTGAGAGAGCAGCGGTGCACCGGGTCCAGGGCCGCATGTGGAATTTGCATAAGTTAAAGAAGATAAAGACAATAAGGGAGGTGAAGAGGTGAGATCTACATTAGGGTCTAGAAAAAAAAAAAAACAGTCATGATATAGTACCTGTATCTGGTGTTAATTACTCCACAGTGGTGCATGGTAGCAGAAAAAAATAGAATAATTGTTTGCCCCACCTGAGTGTAGTGTGGTGGTTACATGCGACTGATCCCCTGTGTGCAGGAATGGTGAAATACCATCTAGAGACTGGCCTCGTTTCAGTAGAATTTTATGCTCCTGATGGTTTCGAAAACGAGGTGGCACTTCACGGGACATGTGCCACAAAGACACTGCAGGGAGCTTTGCATTGTTCTCACCTGCAGGGGGCAGTGTAGGACCCACAGAGGCAGGATAAGGGGACAAGGATGGAGTGGAACTACAGCGTAGTGTTACACAGTTAAACGGGGCAGGTGTGCTCAATTCTGATTGGACCAAAAAAACCAAAATAAATTATACATACAGTTATAGATCTACAGTAGATTCAATAAAACTAATCACATCAGTGAAGTGTTTACCTTTAACAATCTGTTTATCCTGAAACAACACAAGATCGCATGCAATCAGAATAAACAACAATCCATATTAGTTTCATCAGTATGTCTGAGGAGTGATATTTCTGATATCTACACCTAATAATCATTTCTGATCCTGTTATACCATAAAACTTCTCACCTTCTTAGAACCTGCAGGACTCTGACCATCTTCTGAAGTTTGAAAGTTTTCCATTAAACTGTAAAAACAGACAAAATAAACAGACTGTGAGACCAAGTGCATGTCAACAACGAACTAAAACCAACTGTAAAGGCAGATCCATTGATCTAAAAACAGGTCTATTGCAGTGTAAATGTGTACATCATTGTTTATTGATTATACATATTTATAACAGGTCAGTGTTTATAACAGGTCAGTGTGAGGCATAATGTTTATAACAGGTCAGTGTGAGGCGTAAGTGTTTATAACAGGTCAGTGTGAGGCGTAAGTGTTTATAACAGGTCAGTGTGAGGCGTAAGTGTTTATAACAGGTCAGTGTTTATAACAGGTCAGTGTGAGGCATAATGTTTATAACAGGTCAGTGTGAGGCGTAAGTGTTTATAACAGGTCAGTGTGAGGCATAATGTTTATAACAGGTCAGTGTGAGGCGTAAGTGTTTATAACAGGTCAGTGTGAGGCGTAAGTGTTTATAACAGGTCAGTGTGAGGCGTAAGTGTTTATAACAGGTCAGTGTGAGGTTTAAGTGTTTATAACAGGTCAGTGTGAGGCGTAATGTTTTAAACAGGTCAGTGTGAGGCGTAAGTGTTTATGACAGGTCAGTGTGAGGCGTAATGTTTATAACAGGTCAGTGTGAGGCATAAGTGCTTATAACAGGTCAGTGTTAGCCGTAGGTGTTTATAACAGGTCAGTGTGCGGCGTAAGTGTTTATAACAGGTCAGTGTGAGGCGTAAGTGTTTATAACAGGTCAGTGTGAGGCGTAAGTGTTTATAACAGGTCAGTGTGAGGCGTAAGTGTTTATAACAGGTCAGTGTGAGGCGTAAGTGTTTATAACAGGTCAGTGTGAGGCGTAAGTGTTTAACAGGTCAGTGTGAGGCGTAAGTGTTTATAACAGGTCAGTGTGAGGCGTAAGTGTTTATAACAGGTCAGTGTGAGGCGTAAGTGTTTATAACAGGTCAGTGTGAGGCGTAAGTGTTTATAACAGGTCAGTGTGAGGCGTAATGTTTTTAACAGGTCAGTGTGAGGCGTAAGTGTTTATGACAGGTCAGTGTGAAGCGTAATGTTTATAACAGGTCAGTGTGAGGCATAAGTGCTTATAACAGGTCAGTGTTAGCCGTAGGTGTTTATAACAGGTCAGTGTGCGGCGTAAGTGTTTATGACAGGTCAGTGTGAAGCGTAATGTTTATAACAGGTCAGTGTGAGGCATAAGTGCTTATAACAGGTCAGTGTTAGCCGTAGGTGTTTATAACAGGTCAGTGTGAAGCGTAAGTGTTTATAACAGGTCAGTGTGAAGCGTAATGTTTATAACAGGTCAGTGTGAGGCGTAAGTGTTTATAACAGGTCAGTGTGAGGCGTAAGTGTTTATGACAGGTCAGTGTGAGGCGTAAGTGTTTATGACAGGTCAGTGTGAGGCGTAAGTGTTTATAACAGGTCAGTGTGAAGCGTAATGTTTATAACAGGTCAGCGTAAGGCATAAGTGCTTATAACAGGTCAGCGTGAGGCGTAGGTGTTTATAACAGGTCAGTGTGAGGCGTAAGTGTTTATAACAGGTCAGTGTGAGGCGTAAGTGTTTATAACAGGTCAGTGTGAGGCATAAGTGCTTATAACAGGTCAGTGTGAGGAGTGGGTGCTTATAACAGGTCAGTGTGAGGCGTAAGTGCTTATAACAGGTCAGTGTGAGGCACAAGTGTTTATAACAGGTCAGTGTAAAGCGTAAGTGTTTATAAAAGGTCAGGTCGAGGCGTAAGTGTTTATAACAGGTCAGTGTGATGCACAAGTGTTTATAACAGGTCAGTGTAAAGCGTAAGTGTTTATAAAAGGTCAGGTCGACGCGTAATTGTTTATAACAGGTCAGTGTGAGGCGTAAGTGCTTATAACAGGTCAGTGTGAAGCGTAAGTTCTTATAACAGGTCAGTGTAAGGCGTAAGTGCTTTTAACAGGTCAGTGTTTGGCGTAAGTGTTTATAACAGGTCAGTGTGAAGCGTAAGTGTTTATAACAGGTCAGTGTGAAGCGTAAGTGCTTATAACAGGTCAGTGTGAGGCGTAAGTGTTTATAACAGGTCAGTGTAAGGCGTAAGTGCTTTTAACAGGTCAGTGTTTGGCGTAAGTGTTTATAACAGGTCAGTGTGAAGCGTAAGTGTTTATAACAGGTCAGTGTGAAGCGTAAGTGTTTATAACAGGTCAGTGTGAAGCGTAGGTGTTTATAACAGGTCAGTGTGAGGCGTAAGTGTTTATAACAGGTCAGTGTGAGGCATAATGTTTATAACAGGTCAGTGTGAGGCG
>NC_139579.1:82500-90000 GCF_946808225.1 Silurus aristotelis
AAAACTACATCTGTGTTTAAGTGATCAGGAATGTAAACATGTCTGTCTGAGACTGGATTACTCACTGTCTGATAAACATCAAAGAAAAAGAGAGAGAGGGAAGAGAAAGAGGGAGAGAGGAAGAGAGAGCTGTGCATATTTTATATATTTATGCCTGCACATGGTCTTGACATGCAAACTCGTATGTTTTATGTTAAAGCTGCAGGATGTCACTTGTCTGTCTAACTTTGTGTAAAACCATGTAACAGCAGAGTATTGACACATCATACATTACACCCGACATTAATCTCACACTCTCACTACACTCTGACTACCGCCTCACTACACTCTCACTACCGCCTCACTACACTCTCACTATCTACTCACTACCGCCTCACTACACTCTCACTACCTACTCACTACCTCCTCACTACACTCTCACTACCTCCTCACTACACTCTCACTACACTCTCACTACCTACTCACTACCTCCTCACTACACTCTCACTACCGCCTCACTACACTCTCACTACCGCCTCACTACACTCTCACTACCTCCTCACTACACTCTCACTACACTCTGACTACCGCCTCACTACACTCTCACTACCGCCCCACTACACTCTCACTACCTCCTCACTACACTCTCACTATCTACTCACTCCCGCCTCACTACACTCTCACTACCTACTCACTACCTCCTCACTACACTCTCACTACCGCCTCACTACACTCTCACTACCGCCTCACTACACTCTCACTACCTCCTCACTACACTCTCACTACACTCTGACTACCGCCTCACTACACTCTCACTACCTCCCCACTACACTCTCACTACCCACTCACTACCTCCTCACTACACTCTCACTACCGCCTCACTACACTCTCACTACCGCCTCACTACACTCTCACTACCTCCTCACTACACTCTCACTACCGCCTCACTACACTCTCACTACCTCCTCACTACACTCTCACTATTTACTCACTCCCGCCTCACTACACTCTCACTACCTACTCACTACCTTCTCACTACACTCTCACTATCTACTCACTACACTCTCACTACCTCCTCACTACACTCCCACTACACTTTCACTACACTCTCACTACCTCCTCACTACACTCTCATTACTCTCACTACAGCCTCACTACACTCTCACTACTGCCTCACTACACTCTCACTACACTCTCACTACCACCTCACTACACTCTCACTACCGCCTTACTACACTCTCACTCCCGCCTCACTACACTCTCACTACCTCCTCACTACACTCTCACTACACTCTGACTACCGCCTCACTACACTCTCACTACCGCCTCACTACACTCTCACTACCTCCTCACTACACTCTCACTATCTACTCACTCCCGCCTCACTACACTCTCACTACCTACTCACTACCTCCTCACTACACTCTCACTACCTCCTCACTACACTCTCACTACCTACTCACTACCTCCTCACTACACTCTCACTACCGCCTCACTACACTCTCACTACCTCCTCACTACACTTTCACTACACTCTCACTACCTCCGCACTACACTCTCACTACACTTTCACTACACTCTCACTACCTCCTCACTACACTCTCATTACTCTCACTACAGCCTCACTACACTCTCACTACCGCCTCACTACACTCTCACTACACTCTCCCTACCACCTCACTACACTCTGACGATTGCCAGGGTCCTCCAAAGCATCCAATAATATTTATATTTATATTTACAGCATTTGGCAGATGCCTGTATTCAGAGTAACCTGTGGTGATTTTATTTACACTCCTTTTCAGCATCTTAACCACTGATCAACCACTTCAACCCTAATTTCCTTGTTCTGTTTAGTTAAATCCAACAGTATCTATACATGTATACAGTCTGTTTTATTTAAACACGTACAAACATGATTTTGAAGCTGTACAGAAATAATGTAGATAACATGACCTGTAAAATTACAGCAGCAAGGTACAACACACTCTCTATATAATTATAAATTTATTGGTTATAAATTAAATTAATAATATAAATAAATTAATCAATTGCTTGGTGGGCATCAGTTTTGTGATGAAGTGTTTGCACAAAGGTGTAAGGGAATGATATAGTGTGAATGTGTTTGGACTGCATATAATCTCACACACACACACATACACACACACACACACACACACACACACACACACACACACACACACACACACACACACACACACACACACACAAATGTCCTAAATAATGTTTGCGCAAAAACCTCAACTGTTCTAAAAATGCACAGAAGCAGCTGTGTTTAAGCTCCGCCCTCTCTCCCCAGTCTTTTTGTCTCTGAGCAAGTCAGAACAGAGCGTTTGGTCTCAAATCCCTCACATTCTCTTCACTTTCACACTTCAATACTTGAGTCAAAGACTAAGCTAAAGACCCGACTTGTACAGTGAATAAACAGCAGAACTGACATGATTAGACTAACAATATTCCTTACAAATGAACCCGAAATGAGTTAAATCAGGACAATGTGGGGGTTTAACAGTGTGGGGGTTAAACAGTGTGGGGGTTTAACAGTGTGGGGGTAAAACACAGTGGGGGTTAAACAGTGTGGGGGTTTAACAGTGTGGGGGTTTAACAGTGTGGGGGTAAAACACAGTGGGGGTTAAACACAGTGGGGGTTAAATACAGTGGGGGTAAAAAACAGTGGGGGTAAAACAGTGTGAGGGTTAAACAGTGTGGGGTTAAACAGTGTTGGGGTTAAACACGTTGAAGTTAAACACAGTGGGGGTAAAAAACAGTGGGGGTAAAACAGTGTGGGGGTTAAACAGTGTGTAGTTAAACAGTGTTGGGGTTAAACAAGTTTGAAGTTAAACATAGTGGGGGTTAAACAGTGTGGGGGTAAAACATTGTGCAGGTTAAACAGTGTGGTGGTTAAATGTTGTGGGGATTATACAGTGTGGGACTTAAACCTTGTGGGGGATAAACAATGTGAAGGGTAAACACAGTAAGGCACTGTGGGGGTAAAACTGTGTGAGGCTTAAACACCATAGGGCAAATTCACAGTGGGCCAAAATTAAAAACTGGGACGAAGTTGTGGGCCAAACTATTTATTGAAAAAATGACTGCAATTGTGCATGTTTTCCGTCTCTCCAGATGTGTAATGTTGAACCTTTTCATATGGAAACAATAAATAAATAAATAAATAAAACACATCAGTGATATTCGTTTCTTTAATTATGTCTGCCTCTCTCTATCTATAGACTTTCGAATTCCTTTATAATGTAAATCATTTTTACATTATCAACAACAAAACAAAAAATTTCCTTCAGTTAAAAAAAGCAATCTTTCAACCATGAACAGTCCATGCCTAGGAGTAAGAAAAGTGCATTAAGACAACATTCATTCATTGGTTGAAGACAGATTCCTACATCTCTTTTTAGATACAAGTGCATCATGTCTGGGGTTAGTCTCTGAGCTGAGCATCATGTCTGGGGTTCGTCTCTGAGCTGAGCATCATGTCTGGGGTTCGTCTCTGAGCTGAGCATCATGTCTGGGTTTATACTCTGATCTGAGGAGATATCCTCAGGTTTGAGTGAAGATGTTCATCAGTGAGACCCCTGAATGGTGTTTTGTTCAAGAGAACAGTTGCACACACAGATATGTGCTGCTGAACACAGAGAGGATTTGAGCAGCTTGGGCACAGAGTTGGAGCAGTGTGTCGGGGAGGAAACATGGAAACTGTGCAGCACACACAGAGTCGTACTTTGACTTGAGCGTGTCTCTACACTGGAGTTCAATCAGCTCCATTTGAAGGTTGGTTGGTGCGCTTCCCAAGTCAACCACAAATGGATTACTGAGCAGTTCAGATCTGCATTTCTGGGCTTCAAAGTCGGTAAATCACCGGGTAAATTCAGCGCTGCGTATGCAGAGTTTTTCAGCGCCAATGCACTAACAAAGCATTGTGGGATTTGTAGTATTCGCGGTGCATGCGCTTTATACTGGCGGGCAGCTCTAATACACATTTGATATGATCTTGCCAGATTTGGCCCGCGGGCCTGAGTTTGACACCCCTGCCATAGGGGGTAAAATAGTGTGGGGGCTAAACACTGTGAGGGTAAACATTGAGGGGTTTTAAACAGTGTAGGAGTTAAACACTGTGGGGGTTCAATAGTGTAAGGAGTTAAACCGTGTGGGGGTTTAACACTGTAATTGGTTAAACAGTGTGGGGGTTAAACAGTGTAGTGTAGTTGTAATTGAGTTAATATTATACTTGACAGGAAAGACTCTGACAGACCCTCATGAAAAAATCCTGAAGTCTCTCAGTGTTGAATGCATTAAGAGTGCTTGCATTGTTTACCTGTTGTATATAATTAACACTAACAGTAACACTGACACAGTAACACTGACACTAACACTAACAGTAACACTGACACTAACACACAGACTTAATGACAAGGGTGAGTGTCTCTCTCTCTCTCTCTCTCTCTCTCTCTCTCTCTCTGATCCCACTGTACATTGTCTTTACCTTTTAAACAACACTAATACATATCCTTCTCTCTAGTGTTCCCACACTACCTCTGGATGGAGTTCTCTTCAGTAGAAGACACTTTGTACAGCTGGAGATGTTCCACATCAACAGCATAAAAATCTATGAAGTTACTGAGCAACTGAAGAACTTTGAGGATGGATTTAGACTGTAATTATTATCAGCAGTCTGCTACAAAGTGCTCGGGACCACAGTTTATATGAGCAGTTCTTCAGGTGAACATCACTGAACACTTTATAACCTCAACACTGATGCAACTGTAATGATGGACATTCAGTAATGAGGATGAGGTTCCCTGTAGAGTCTGGTTCCTCTCAAGGTTTCTTCCTCATGAAGTCTCAGAGAGTTTTTTCTTCACCACTGTCATCACTGGATCAGTCATTAGGGAGAAACTTATAAGGAACAAACTTATTAACACTTATGAACTTTGTTGTAAAAAGTTGTAAAAAGTTTAGTGGTCGGTCATTTGCCATCCAGTGACCAAAGCTGTGGAACGCTCTTCCAGCTAACATTCGATCCATCACTGTGCTGAGTGTTTTTAAATCGCAGTTGAAAACTTTTTTATTTATACAAGCTTTTAACACGTAGCCCTGTTTCAACTGCTTTTTTACATATATATTGTGCTCTTATATTTTTTATATTACTTATATTTTATTGTCTACTGTGTAGTTATATTTTTATATTTTTTATATATTTCTTATATTTTATTGTCTACTGTCTATTTTTTATTTTTGTTTTTTTTTTTACTGGAAAGTGCCTTGTGCTCCTTTTGGTAGCTGTAACACGCTATATAAATAAATTTGACTTGACATAACCTCTTTATCTGTGTAAAGCTGATTTGAGACGATGTCTACTATTAAAAACGCTACACAAATTAAACAAAATTTAATTAAATAAAATTAACTCAGATTAACACTGGCCATCCAGCATTTACATGTTAAAGCTCAGATGTTTGTTCAGTACATGTCAGTGTTAGTGTCAGTGTTAGAGTCAGTGTCAGTGTTAGGGTCAGTGTCAGTGTCAGTGTTAGTGTCAGTGTCTGTGTTAGTGTCAGTGTTAGTGTTAGTGTTAGTGTCAGTGTCAGTGTTAGAGTCAGTGTCAGTGTTAGTGTCAGTGTCAGTGTCAGTGTTAGAGTCAGTGTCAGTGTCAGTGTTAGTGTCAGTGTTAGGGTCAGTGTCAGTGTTAGTGTCAGTGTCAGTGTTAGTGTCAGTGTTAGGGTCAGTGTGAGTGTCAGTGTTAGTGTCAGTGTTAGAGTCAGTGTCAGTGTTAGGGTCAGTGTCAGTGTTAGTGTCAGTGTCAGTGTTAGAGTCAGTGTTAGTGTCAGTGTCAGTGTTAGTGTCAGTGTTAGGGTCAGTGTTAGGGTCAGTGTCAGTGTTAGTGTCAGTGTCTGTGTTAGTGTCAGTGTTAGTGTCAGTGTTAGAGTCAGTGTTAGTGTCAGTGTCAGTGTCAGTGTTAGTGTCAGTGTTAGGGTCAGTGTTAGGGTCAGTGTTAGTGTCAGTGTCTGTGTTAGTGTCAGTGTTAGGGTCAGTGTCAGTGTTAGTGTCAGTGTTAGTGTCAGTGTTAGTGTCAGTGTTAGGGTCAGTGTCAGTGTTAGTGTCAGTGTTAGTGTCAGTGTTAGAGTCAGTGTCAGTATTAGTGTCAGTGTTAGTGTCAGTGTCAGTGTTAGTGTCAGTGTCAGTGTTAGAGTCAGTGTCAGTATTAGTGTCAGTGTTAGTGTCAGTGTCAGTGTTAGAGTCAGTGTCAGTGTTAAGGTCAGTGTCAGTGTTAGTGTCAGTGTTAGAGTCAGTGTCAGTATTAGTGTCAGTGTTAGTGTCAGTGTTAGAGTCAGTGTTAGTGTCAGTGTTAGTGACAGTTTCAGTGTTAGTGTCAGTATTAGTTTCAGTGTAAGGGTCAGTGTCAGTGTTATTGTCAGTGTTAGGGTCAGTGTCAGTGTTAGTGTCAGTGTCAGTGACAGTTTCAGTGTTAGGGTCAGTGTCAGTGTCAGTGTTAGAGTCAGTGTTAGAGTCAGTGTCAGTGTTAGTGTCAGTGTTAGTGACAGTTTCAGTGTTAGTGACAGTTTCAGTGTTAGTGTCAGTGTTAGGGTCAGTGTCAGTGTTAGTGTTAGAGTCAGTGTCAGTTTTAGTGACAGTTTCAGTGTTAGTGTCAGTGTTAGTGACAGTTTCAGTGTTAGTGTCAGTGTTAGGGTCAGTGTCAGTGTTAGTGTTAGAGTCAGTGTCAGTTTTAGTGACAGTTTCAGTGTTAGTGTCAGTGTTAGTCACAGTTTCAGTGTTAGTGTCAGTGTTAGGGTCAGTGTCAGTGTTAGTGTTAGAGTCAGTGTCAGTTTTAGTGACAGTTTCAGTGTTAGTGTCAGTGTTAGGGTCAGTGTCAGTGTTAGTGTCAGTGTTAGTGACAGTTTCAGTGTTAGTGACAGTTTCAGTGTTAGTGTCAGTGTTAGTGTTAGTGTTAGAGTCAGTGTCAGTTTTAGTGACAGTTTCAGTGTTAGTGTCAGTGTTAGGGTCAGTGTCAGTGTTAGTGTTAGAGTCAGTGTCAGTTTTAGTGACAGTTTCAGTGTTAGTGTCAGTGTTAGTCACAGTTTCAGTGTTAGTGTCAGTGTTAGGGTCAGTGTCAGTGTTAGGGTCAGTGTCAGTGTTAGTGTCAGTGTTAGTGACAGTTTCAGTGTTAGTGACAGTTTCAGTGTTAGTGTCAGTGTTAGTCACAGTTTCAGTGTTAGTGTCAGTGTTTGGGTCAGTGTCAGTGTTAGGGTCAGAGTCAGTGTTAGGGTCAGTGTCAGTGTTAGAGTCAGTGTTAGTGACAGTTTCAGTGTTAGTGACAGTTTCAGTGTTAGTGTCAGTGTTAGGGTCAGTGTCAGTGTTAGTGTCAGTGTTAGTGACAGTTTCAGTGTTAGTGACAGTTTCAGTGTTAGTGTCAGTGTTAGGGTCAGTGTCAGTGTTAGTGTTAGAGTCAGTGTCAGTTTTAGTGACAGTTTCAGTGTTAGTGTCAGTGTT